>NW_006408544.1:23480475-23496534 GCF_000296735.1 Chrysochloris asiatica
AGTGATATGGGCTGCTAATCTCATGGTTAGCAGTTCAAAACTACCAGCTGTTCCACAGGAGAAAGATAAAGCTTTCTGCTCCCATAAAGATTTTCAGCCTCAGAAACCCTATAGAGGATCGCTATGAGTCAGAACCGACTCCACAGCGCATAACAACAACCTCAATGAAAAGAGAATTATTCTATGACATGTGCGGAGTAAGTTGATAATTATTGCTACTAGTGAAACAGTTTATTCCAAAGAAAATATGTTTCAACATATCTCTGATCAGTGGATAGCTGCAGACAAGTTCTCATGCATATACTTGTTTTAGTCTTATTAGGGTACCTTCCAAAAAAAGTGTCCAATCAAAACACTGGCTTCCAAGATAATCTGCTGGGTCAAGTTCAAGGCAGAGAGGTCAACTCAAAAGGCTATGGCAATTGTATTGGGGGACTCCACAGGAATAACCTTGATAGAGTTTCCTTAATGGAGACAGGACGATCATAGACACTTAATTAGGACAACATTTGAAAGAAAATTGAAAACATATTAATGAGGAAAAGGCCAAGAAAGTTGTTATGAGTAAAGTTTTCTATCACGAAAATATACCTGCTCCTTCTATAGAGATGGAAAGGACTGTTCTATGTGAATGTTGTTGGGAAGCCTTACTCTACCCACCCTACAGCCCTGATCTTACACCTTCAGATTTCTTTTTGTACCTGAAACTCAAAGAACATTTAAAAAGGAACAGGATTTGAGTCCCTTGAGGATGCCAAAACTGCTGTTTTAATGTGGTACAAATTGAAGAGCACAGAATTCTTCAGGGAAGGGTTAGAGAGATGGAAACACCACCTTCCATCTGCATAGACCTAGATGGGTGATACATCAGGAAACAATAGCTTCACACTCTGATATTTGGGTTTCATAAGTGTTTCTATTATTTTATAGCAATGGTTTTTGACTTAGTCTCATGTAGTCTTTGAATCTTGTCTCCCCTCCCCTGCAATGCCCAGAAACACACATACACACACAAACACATGTACAATGTCTATTAATGGCTAAGTGGCACTCATTAGCTCTTGCAGGTGCACTTACTTAGGCACATAAGGTTTTACCCAGAATTTTTCACAGGAGTAAAATTGTACTCACCCATACCCCAAAAAGAAGGTCTGCTAAGAATCTTTTAAAAACCGGGTGCTTAATTTATATGAGATGGTGTCTAGACATTTATTTTCTGGAAATATTTAGCTTGGATAAGACACGTGGCCCCCAAGATGAATGCAGGACTGAAATATTTCATTTGAAAAGTTGTACGAGGAAACGTCTGGTTGAGTGCAATGAGGTTAAACATCAAAATATTTTCCTAGAGTGGAAAGATCATCCTGTTTGCCATGCACTAGGAGGGCATTACATTGGAATACTTCTTGTTTCATTAACAATAATTGTTTTTTGTTATGCATACATTTCTTTAATTATATATGGAATTGCCTGAGTATATGCATGAACGTTAATACTTAGGTGGCTATTAGGGGAGAAAGGCAGATAAATATTCTGGAAGTTACATACAATAAGAGCTTTATTTTACTTTGAACTAGAAATGCTTGTCTCAGTATCCTAACCAGAGGTCAGCAAACTTTTTCTGTAAAGAACCAAGCCAAGTAGCATGTATTTAGGCCTTACTATGTGTCACATCTACCCAACTCTGCCACCATTGTGTGAAAGCGGCCATAGACAGTACACAAATGAGGATGATTGCTTTCCAACATATTTTGTTCATAAAAGCAGATGTTTGTACACCCATCCTAGTTCAGTAGTTTTTAAAATTGTTTTAACTAAGACACATTATGTGAAATGAATTTATACCATCCAGAACAAATGTGTGTGCGTATACCGAAGTTGATAATGAGCATGTACTCTGATATTTTTTGTTCTGTCCAATTTGATTCTTAACCACTTTCTAAATGCTCACTGCCATACTCTAAATTGATTTCAAGACCATGAACAGGTCACGAACCCCAGTTTGAAGAATGCTGTACCAGGTTAATTGCATGCTTGTGTTTAAAGTGAGTAGCGTTCTAGTGGATAGAAGCAGACAAAGCATCATTGCATTCCTGTCAATGGGCATGAATGGGAAAGCATGTCCTTGTTCAGAAACCTCTGCATCCTGTTTGGGTTTCCATATCCCCAGATTCTCATAAAGCCTGGGAGCATACGTGTGGCTGAGAAGGATGGGTCTAAGAGGTCTGGGTCACAGCCAGTAATGAGTCTACTCCAACAGTTAGAAATCTTCATCTACATGGAGCCCCTTGTACAAGGAAACAAAGACCTTTCTGATGCAATGGACCAAGCACCTTGTAAGACTCAGACACTGAGGCCCTCCTCCAGAAGGGGCCATTACCTAATTGATGGCCTTGGCAAGACACTCCTATCTCTGGGCCTCATTTTTCTAGCCTCCTAGCTGGGTGACCTTAAGAAAGTTACTATTCCTCTCTGAGCCTCAGATTTCTCAGCTATAAATTAGGGTGATAATGTTTCATTTACCCACCTACTTCAGAAGATTGTGGATAAGTTAAATTAGTTAACACTTAACAGATGCCTACCACAAAGTCCTGGTGTAGTGCTGTAGGATAAACACTTGACTGCAAGGTTGGTTTGATCCTCATGGTCGGTAGCTCAATTTTACTAGCAGTTCCTCGGAAACTCTACATAGGGTCTCTATGGGTCAGAATTGATTCAACAGCACTTAACACCAAAAAGCAGTCAATGCTTGATAAATACTAAGTTCTGTGATTTTGTAGATATTTTTTAAGGTTTCAAATCATGGGAAAGTTGAAAGAATAGTCCAATTGGCTTATTTCTCCTATACTTAGATTTAAATACTGCTAATATTTTGCCATAACACCCAACCTCAAGGGTGGTAGGAACTGCAAGGTCGGCAGTTCGAACTCACCAGCCACTCCTTGGAAACCCTCAAAGGGCCACTATGAGTTGGAACTGACCTGATGGTACTTAACAACAACAGCAATATTTTGCCACATTTTAATTCTCTCACCCTCCTCTGTCTCTGGAGTCCTGCTGTGGCGCTGTGGGTTAATGCACCAGACTGCAAAGCCATTTGAACTGCAAGGTTCGCAGTTCAAGTTCACCAGCTGCTCCTCGGAAACCCTACACAGGCTCGCTATGGGTCGGAATTGACTCGACGGCACTTCACAACAACAACAACAACTCTGTCTCTGGAGTCCTGGTATGGCACTTTAGGTTAATGCACCAGACTGTAAAGCCGTTTGAACTGCAAGATTGGCAGGTCAAGCTCAAGCTTACCAGCTGCTCCTTGGAAACCCTATTCAGCTTTGACTCTACATGGTAGCGAAGTGGTTACAAATCGGGTTGTTAACCTCAAAGTCAGCAGTTCAAAACTATCAGCGGTTCCGCAGGAGAAAGATAAGGTGGTCTGCTCCCGTAAAGATTTACAGACTTGGAAACCCTGTACAGGGTCGCTGTCACTATGAGTTGGAACCGACTCCATGGCACATAACCACCACTATGTATGTATGTATATATACATATACTGGACTCCTGGTATGGTGCTGTAGGATCAGCACTGGACTACAAACCACAAAGTCAGGAGTTCAAATTCACCAGCTGCTCCATGGAAACCCTATACAAGATCACTATGAGTCAGAACCAACTCGACAGCACATAATGATGGTGACAGTATATATTGAAAATACAAAGTAAAATATTATAATTAAATGTGCTAAAACCTAGAGTTAGAAAACCAAAAGAGAAGAACTTGCTCAGCATTCTCAAGCTGAAAGAAGTGAGGATAAAATTCAAACCTCAAATTGTAATATGAAAGGATTCTATAGGGAAAATATTGAATGATACAGGACATATCAAAAGATAGAAGGAATATGAGTTTTTAGTCATTCAACCACTTCAGGAAGCAGCATATAATCAAGGACTGATGACATTCGAGGAAGAAGTCCAAACTAAAAGGCATTGGTCAAAAACAAGGCTCCCAAAACTGATAGAATATAATTTAGACATTTTAACAAATGGATACAATGCTGGAGTGCTTACTCATGCATGCCCAGATATCTGGAAGACAGCTGTAAACAATTGATGAGTCAGCAACAACCATCCCTCACATAGTGCTCTCTACTCAACCCATGTGGGTACCATAATTCACTGCAATGGTCACACAGAACTCATAGATGACAGTCAGTTATAGGGCTTATTAGAGAAATTGTTGTTGTTAAGTGACATCAAGTCAGTTTCAATTCATAGCCAATCTGTATATGGTTTCCGAGGAGTGGCTGGTGAGTTTGAACCACTGACCTTGCAGTTTAAATTGACATTGCAGTCAAGTTCATATCCTACAGTGCCTCACCAGGATTCCACTTGATCTTAGTCAAAAGACCAAGAAGTGATTAGGGAAGTTAACCGGTAACTATTCAGGGGCAGAGATGTTCAGGGAAAAGCTCTTCCAGCCCAGACAGCCTCTCTGCAGGCTTTTCCACAGGTCGGCCTCTCTCTGTCCTGACAGTGTTAAAAAGCTCTTTAAGGGCTGCTGATAAATGCCCACAGGACACACTACTCTATGAGTAGCTTCAGTCTGAAGGCACTCAGCTCTAGCTCCGTGGGTCAGCAAACCCCAATTAAGTGCTTGTTGTCACCCCACTCTGTAAGCAAGCTTCCTGCCCAAAGTCACTATGCTTTATTTGCAGCATGGGCTAGGAAGCCCACAGCTCTGTCTTGTTTTCTGGCTCTTGGTTTTCTACTGCTGCTCTCTACCACAGTGTCACAACTTTCAGTTCCTGGATTGAAGAGTTCAATGCATAGAGATCTCAGGGTTCAAAGTACATGATCTACTTCTAATTCTTCTTTGGTGATAGCAAGATCCCCACAATCCTGCTCCTAAAATGCTTTATTTTATTCATATTAGAGTTTTAGGTTTTTACATCACAGTAACCCTGTTGACATCCACAGCTGAGTCATGTCATCCTATCAATATCTTCTACCACTTTCTCTTTCCCAGGTGGGAGTTCCAAAGTATGGCTAGAAGTGATATTAAATAATTTACTACATCACAACAACTATCTTGTCAACAAACTGAAAATCCAAGAGATCCGCAGCTCTACCCATTCCAACCAAAGGGGAGATAGCATGTGGAGATTATTAAACAACATCATTAATATCACACTCAAGTAAAATTTTCCTGTAGATAATTCACAAATGATTGCAGCAGTACATTCATTGACAGCAAACTTAAGCTGGATTCAGAAGAGAACATGGAAAAAGGGATAATATCACTGAAGTCAGATGGATTTTGGCTAAAAATAGAGAATACAGGAAGATGTTTACCTATGGTTTGTTGACTATGAAAAGGCATTCGATTGTGTTATGGTTAAAACTGTGAAGAATTGGAATTCCAGAACACTGCAAGAAGAGTGTTGTTACGAAATGTGCAAAGATTTTGAGTTGCAGAAGCAAAAGAGACAAGCCCACTTGGCATTTCTCAAGCTGAATGGGAATTCCCTAAGACTTAATTGTGCTCATGTGGGACGTGAGTATAGTCTAAGAGACAATCATTTGAACAGAACAATGGGTTACTTTGTGGTTTAAAATAAGAAACGTGTGTGTCAGGATTGTGTCCTCTCATCCTACTTATTCAATCTGTATGCTGAGCAAAGAATCCAAGAACCTGGACCATATAAAGAAGAACATGGCATCAGAACTGGAGGGAGACTCAGTAACAACTTTTCATATTCAGATGACACAACCGTGCTTGCTGAAAGTGAAGAAGACTTGAAGTACTTACTGATGAAGATCAAAGAATACAGCCTTTGGAATAAATTACACCTCAGACTAAAGAAAACAAAAATCCTCAAAACTGGCAAGTAAGCAACATCGTAATAAGCAGATAAAAGATTGTAGTTGTCTAGGATTTCATTTTACTCAAATCCACAATCAATGCTCATGGAAGCAACAGTCAAGAAATTAAATGACATACCACATTGGGCCTGGAAAGGATGCACTGTAGGACAATGCAGTGGACCACAAGGTTGGTTTGAAAAGCAAGGTTAGTGGTTCAAACTCACCAGTCATACCTTAGAAGCCCTTTACAGGGTTGCTGTGAGTTGAAACTGACTCAACTTCACTTAATAACAACAACATGGCATTGGACAAATTTGCTTCTAAAGACTTCTTTAAAGGGTTAAAAAGCAAAGATGTCACTTTGAGAAATAGAGTGTGCCTGACACAAAACATAGTTTTTTCAATTGCTTCACCTGCCTGTGAAAACTGAAAAAGTAAATAAGGAAGACTCAATAACAATTGATGCATTTGAATTATGGTGTTGGTAAAGAATATTGAATACAACATTGATATACAGTCGTGTACTTAATGTGGTCCTTCACCCACAATCGTCCAGTTTATGATATGTTGTAAATTCTAGTCTCTAGAACTGTGGTTATGGGCCTATTATGGAATTGTCTGTTATGTAAATAAAGCAGACTTTAGGTGATGTATCTTGATTCCCTATCTTACTGTAGTCACTCACTTAGTTTCCTTGAAGGCAAGGTTTGCAAACTAGCTAACATCTGTCATCTTTGATATCCATGTTGAACCATGAAATAACTTCTTGTTTAAATTTGTTTTCTTATTGGCAAACTGCCAGCTTCCTGCACATCTAAGAAAAGCAGGAGGCTAGGGTCCAAAACCTGGCTGAGACCAGACCTGACCTGTGGCTGAAAACACACCTCCATCAATGGGCTAAACTCCATATTTGTGACCGTCCTTCCCAACTGAGGATGTACAGAAGACATGCTGAACCACGCTGACAAACACCAGTTACTGCCCTAAAAGGCCCTTGGCCCAGGATTTCGGGAGCCATATAGGTAATATGAGTCCCTGCATGCTCCTTCATCTTTTGTTTTCAGTTCTGTAGCTGTGCTGAGCAACATTGGTCAAATTCATCTCTTGCTCTGGATCCTGAGTTTGGCTCACCTCTATCTGACCTCCGGTTCTTGGGACTTGAGCCGGTGGCCTATCGCCTGACTAGATTCGACAGCTTTTGAAGCCTGGTGAGTCAACGGCCTAATTTGGCATGAGTGAGGAAAATTCCCGATACTAAACTCAGAATTTGGGCCTCCCAGCCTTCACAACTGCATGAGCCACTTCCTTGACAGTTCATGAGTTTTGTGAGACATTGCAGCAAATTGTAAAACCCTGGGACGTGAGGGAGAATACTGAGGGGAGGAATGGTGGTTGATATCTTCCTCTCTTTCAGTAGCTCTCCACTTTACCACAAATGATGTCTTTCTCCAGGGACTGGTCCTGCCTTATAACATGTCCAAACTATGAGTGAGTAAGTCTCACCTTAGAAAAATTTCTGTTTCCTAAGGAGTATTCTGGCTACATTCTTCCAAGACAGATTTGTTTGTTCTTTTGGTAGTAATTTTAATATTCTTCTCCAACACTATATTTCAAATGCATCGATTCTTATCCAGTCTTCCTTAGTCATTGCCTAACTTTCACATGCATATGTTGTTGTCGTTAGATGCCTTCAAATCAGTTCTGACTCATAGATATCCTATGCACAACAGAATGAAGCACTGCCCAGGCCTGAGCCATCCTCACAATTGTTGTTACACTTGATCTATTGCTGCTGCCACTGTGCTAATCCATCTCCTTAGGGGTCTTCCTGTTTTTCACTGACCCTCTATCAAACATTATGTCCTTCTCCAAGGACTGTCCCTCCTGATAGCATGTCCAAAGTATGAGACATTATTTATGTCTTACCATCCTGGATTCTAGGAAGCATTCTGGCTACATTTCTTCATAATTTAAAAAAATCAATTATTCTATGGTGTGCCTTATTCATCATCCAACTTTCACATGCATATGAGGCAAATGAAAATAGCCTGGCTTGGGTCAGGCTCACATTAGTCCTCAAACGGATACCTTTGCTCTCTAACACTTTGATGTTGTTAAGTATGATTGTTTCTCTGCTATTCATAGAATAAGTGAATAAGGACAGTGAATAAAGAAACTCGTAGAAGAATTGATGCCTTTGAGTTGTGGTGTTGGAGGAGAATACTGAAAGTGCCATGGACTGCCAAAAGAACCAATAGATCTGTTTTGGAAGAAGTGCAGCCAGAGTGCTCCTTGGAGGCCAGGATGGCTAAGCTTCGTCTCTCATACTTTGGACATATTGTCAGGAGGGAACAGTCGTTGGAGAAGGATGTCATGCTGGGTAAGGTGGAGGGTCAGAGAAAAAGAGGAAGACCCCTAACGAGATGGATTGACCAGGTGGCATCATTGATGGCGTCAAGTGTGGCAACGGTAGTGAGGTTGGCCCAGGATCAGACATTGTTTCGTTTTGCTGTGCATGGGGTCACTATGAGTCAGTTCCGACTCGATGGCACCTGACAACAACAACAAGTATGATCGAGTTGTTTCTGATTCATAGAAACCCTGTAAAGGGCACTTAAACAAACAACAAATGTTACTAAGAAATGTAACATTAACTTTGGCACAGAGAGTTAAGCAGGGTTCCTATAGCCACACAGCTATAAAATAAATCTACAATTTGACCTGACTCTGTTCAACTCCAGTGTTCTGGCTCCTGACTCTATCCCACAATTGCCTATGATCTGAATCTGGTGTTGAATAACCAGACTGTGTCATTGTTCCAAAACTGAGACACTTGATTCATTATCAGAATGATCAGACTAGGTCTGAGTCCAGTCTCTAACTTGTTGTTTGTTGTTGTAGTTAAGTGCTATCAAGTCGGTTCCAACACATAGTGACCCTATAGGAGTCCTGGTGTGGTGCTGTAGGATAAGCACTAGACCACAAGGTCAGTTTGAACCAAAAGATTGGTGGTTCATACCCACCAGCTGCTCCTCAGAAACCCCATGCAAGGTCGCTATGTGTCAGAACCGACTTGACAGCATTTAACAACAGGGTTTCAGAGAATCGACTGATGATCAGAATCATCGGCCTTAGAAGTCCAGTTCTTATTCTTAGAGACACACCAGGATTTGATGCCATCTTGGCTTTCCCTTATTTCCCTTTCATTTTCAAACCCTTAGTTTAGGTACATAACAAAGGATTTCCCTTGCAACCATCAAATATTTGTTGTTGTTGTTATGTGCCATAGAGTCAGTTACAACTCATAGTGACCCTGTATAGGGTTTCTTTGGAGCAGCTGGTGGGTTTGAACCACCGAACCATTGACCTTGTAGTTCACAGTCTCATGCTTATCCTAAAGCACAAGATAGACTAAATTTATTAAACAATAAATTTTTCACAGTTATTAAACTAAAGATATGTAAAACATTGTTCCGAAGTGACACAAGACCCTTATCAGAAATCCCCTCAGAAATCTTCAGGAAATGCCTTACGATTTCCTGTTACCTTGTGACCACTGCAAAATGCCACTTAGTCAAGTGTTTAACCAATCCAAACAGCCTATATTTGCATTTCTTATGAATTTCTGAGGAGCTCAGGTAGTGTAGTGCTTGTGAATTGGACTGCAAACCACAAAGTCAGCAGTTCAAAACTACCAGCTGTTTCACAGGAGAAAGATGAGGCTTTTTGCTCCCGTAAAGATTTACAGCCTCGGAAACCCTGTACAGGGTCGCTATGAATCAGAACCGACTCCATGGCAAATAACCATCAATGACCAGCTTTTGTACAGCCCTCCCAGCCCCACCGCTGCTTCGAGTTGTCCCATTACCTGCTTCCCTGATCTTACAACTTCAATCAGAATGGTGTATCTTTAGTTCTTGCGTTCACCTCATAAATATGCCTCTGTTGCTCCACCACTTTGGAGCATCTGACTTCTCTTTGTGAGATCAGATGAGTCCCTGGTTCAAACTGTTTTGAACTTTCAATTGCAATGATTGGTGGTTATGTACCTTGGAGTCGGTTCTGACTCACAGCAACCCTGTTTCCGAGTTTGCAAATCTTTATGGGAGCAGAACGCCTCATCTTTCTTCTGTAGAATGGCTGGTACTACGCTACCAGAATTCCTTCAAGGTTGTTGAGTTCCGTCAGTAGGTTTTGACCCATAGCGGCCCTGTATAGGGTTACCAAGGAGCGACTGGTGAGCTTGAAGTGCTGACTTTGCGGTTCAAACCAATTTTGCATTTAGCATATTAGCCCACAGTGCCACACCAGGTACTCCTCTCACTGAGCTCCTTCAATAAATCTCTTTTAACTTGAGCAGGGAACGTGATTTTACTCATGTCAATTCACTTCCTTCCTTCAGTTTCTCCCACCTTTCCTCAAAACCTCAGTGCCCCTAGTTTTCCTTGTTGTCTCCTCTTCTCCCTACCTTCATCTCTACCAGCCATCTACTTACTACCATAGCTACAAACCAGAAAATAAATTAACCAGTTGATTTAAGCTCATGGTGACTCGTGTTTTTGTTGCAGAGTAGAACTACACTATAGAGTTTTCATGGCTGTGACCTTTTGAATAAAGATCAGTGGATCTTTCTTTCCAGGAGTCTCTGGGTAGGTTTAAAATGCCTGCTTTCTAGGTAGCAATCAAGAGCTTACTCATTTGTGCTACCTGAAACCCCCACCACAGCTGTTTGCCCATTCTAATGAAAGTCAATGTCTCTTCACCACCTGTCCATTAGCATAACAAAGGACAGGTGTCCAGGAAGGAAAAAGCAAAACCTGCAGAGTTTAATGTCCTCCTTCTTCCCTGCCTCTAGGGCCTTGTTACTGTTGCTGTTAAATGCCATTGAGCTGGTTCCAACTCATAGCAACTCTGTAGTATAGGGTTTCAGAGGAGCAGCTGATGAGTTTGAACTGCTGACCTTGTAGTTAGCAGTTCAGTGCTTATCCTATAGCACCACACCAGGACTCCTTTGGGGCCTTAATAAGGATCAAATTAGATAAGGTTAGGGAAGAGTTCTGAGTCCCTTAGTTGTTTGTTTCATAAAATATCTCAACACACAGAGAATTTCAAAGAAGAATGCAACAAACACTCTTAACCCACCATCTGGATCTAACAATGTTAACATTTTGCCATATTTGCTTCAGATGTTTTGTTTTGTTTTGTTTAAATGAAAACATCAAGTTGAAGATTCAATAGAAGCTCTCTTAGCTAGTTTTCCAGCTTTGGGACACCTTTCTCCTCTCCAGAAGTAATTATTAATCCTGGTGTGGCACTGTTGGCTAATGTGCTAGACTGCAAAGTCAGTTTGAACTGCAAGATTGGTGGTTCCAGCTCACCAGCTGGATCACTATGGGTCGGAACTGACTAGACGGCACTTAACAACAACAAGTGGCATGTAAGGGAGTTTAGTTGTTCTGCATAATAAGCACAAGACTGTAAGCCACAAGATTGGTGGTTTGAGCCCACCAGAAGCTCCTTGAGAGAAAGATGAGGCTTTCTGCTCCTTAGAAACACAATACAAGGTTACTATGAGTCAGAACCAACTTAACAGCACTTAACAACAACCAGGGAGTCCGTGTGTGGTGCTGTCGGTTAATGTACTGGACAGCAAAGTTGGTTTGAATCACAAGGTTGGCGGTTCAAGAGCTCACCAGCCACTTCTTGGAAACCAGTCGCTATGGGTCGGAACCAACATGGCGGCACTTAACAACAACAACCACCACCACAGTGGTATGTATTTGTATATGCAGTGGTTAAAGAGCTTGACTGCTAACTGAAACATTGGTGGTTCAAAACTACCAGCTGTTCTGTCATAGAAAGATGAGGCAGTCTGCTTAAGCAAAGATTTACAGTAAAGTAAAGGAAACCCTATGGGGCAGTTCTACTCTCTCCTATTAGGTCGCTGTGGGTCAGAATCCACTCAACCACAGTGGATTTGTTTTTGGTTGGGTTAGCAGCATGCATTCTTCCTGACCAGAACTTTATGGTACATAAATAGAGTTAATTTTAAACATGCAACATTGTTCTGCATGTTTTTTAAATGTACATAAATGATACCATACTGTCTGTGTCTTTCTGCAACGTGCTCTTTTTTATTCAACAGTATGTTTTTGCAATTTACCCACATTACTAAGTGAAGCTGTAATTTATTCTTTTGGTTGTTATTTCATATGCCATCTATAAACAGCTAGTTTATGTCTCCATTCTCCTACTAATGGCCATTTAGATTGCTTCCAATACTTCACTATCAAATAAAAGGCTGAAACGGAACAGTTTTGCACAGCTCCTATACATGTGCAAGAGTTTCTCTTGAGTATGGATCACTTAGAGGAAGCCCTGTTTCCACTGGTATGTTCTGCAAAATCATTTTAATTATCCTGGAAACCAGATCTCTGGGTCTATGTAGTTAAGGTGACCCATTCAGGCTATAGAAACTAATTTCCTAAAATCACTTTCAAGTCAAACAAGAGCCTACTAAGCAGGTTAGTGGAGACTTTTGTCTTAGGCCTTGGGTTCTTTTGGGCAATTATCTTTGTGCAGCCAGTTTTTGAGAAACAGGAACTCCAGGGTCTGACTGGAGCTGTACTTTAGATAAATTGTTATTGTAGAAACACTGTTCTGGCCCTATTTCCATGACTATGTTGATGGAATAGGGTCTAAGTTTCTGGAGGTTTTCTCATCTTTGGAACATTTTTGGTTCTCTGAAGTCCTGGTGTGACACTGTAGTATAATCGCAAGATCTCACGGTCCATTTGAGCCACAAGTTCAGCAGGTCAAACTCACAAACCCTATATAGCACAAACCAGTGGTTCAAACTCTACAACAGGGTCACTATCGGTCAGGACCAGTTTGACAGCACTTAACAAGTCAAGGTTGACTGTTCAAGCTTGCCAGCTGCTCCTCGGAAACCTTATACAGGGTTGTTATGGGCCGGAATTGACTTGATGACACTTAACAACAGCAACAAACAAGACAATATGTTAGAGTCCTGGTGTGGTACCGTAGGATAAGTACTTGACTGTTAACCATAGGTTTGCAATTCAAACCCATCAGCTTCTCCCTGGAAACCCTACACAGGGTCACTATGAGTCTGAACCAACTCTATAGCACTTAATAACAACAAAGTATTACCTGGATTAAAAAATCATAGACTTAATCAACTTTAATCGATTTCTATAATTGTCTTATTATTTTATTTGTAATATTTATATTTCTATTTTAACAGTTCATATTCACCTCTCCTGGTGTGGTCAGCAATGGATTGCAGACTACGAGGTCGGTGGTAAAACCCACCAGCTGCTCCTTGGAAACCCTACACAGGGTTGCTATGAGTCAAAATCAACTTGACGGTAGTTAACAGCAACAATTCACCTCTACCAGGCAAATCTGCCACACAAGACCTCTTTAAAATATTAAGGAGCAAAGAGGCCAGTTGGATGACTAAAATGTGCCTGACCTAAGCCATGGTATTTTCAATCACCCTATACACATGTGAAAGTTGGACAATGATCAGGAAGACTATAGAAGAAATGATGCAGTTGAATTGTGCTGTTGGAGAAGAATATTTTAAGTATCATGGACTGCTAGAAAAGCACATCATTCTTGGAAGAAGCCAAGATGCGCCGTAGAAAGCAATCAGAATGAATGAGACTTCATCTCTCAAACGTTTTCTGTTATGCATAGGGCCACTATGAGTCAGAACGGACTTGACAGCATCTAACAGCAACATTTACCTCTATGAATTTTTGGCAGTATAGTAGTATAGGGTATCGTAGTTCCCATTTCTCCTTATCCTCACCCACACATAGAATATCTGATTCTTTTTTACAATCTGATTATTAGGAAATAATATCCTAATGTTTTAATGTATATATCCCCAATGCCTCGTAATGCCAAAAATCTTCTTATGCGATTATTGGCCATTTGAATTGCCTATTCAAAATCCATCCATTTTTCTGTTGTTTATCTTTTTCTTATTGGACTTGTATGAATCATTTACATATTCTAGATAATAATCTTTGTAAACTTGAATGTCTTGTAAATATTGGAACAAGCTTTGTACACTTCAAAGCAATGGGGGAAAAATCTTGGTTTTCATTAGTTTTACTTTACTCTTACATATGTCTTATCACCTAAACCAGAGCCCCCAGTGAACAGGGAATGTGGCTTCCTTATGTTTATTTATCCAGAGTGAGTGTTAATAGGAAGCAGCCTGGAATTATGGGGTAAAATTATGGCTTTAAAAATAGAAGTGGAGTTAAATACTGCCTCTGCCACTGACTCGCTATGTGAGCTTGTTCTAGACACCTAATAATGCTATGTCTCTATTGCCTTTATTCTACAGTAGGAAGAGCTTCTTAAAAGTTATTGTGATGACTAATGTAGAATAATGAATATAAAAATGCTTAATACAGGGCATAGTAGAGTCTAGATAGTCTGTAGTCACTATTGTTGACTCATAGTAACAACCCTGTATAGGTTTTCTGAGGAACGGCTGCTGGGTTTGAACCATGAACCTTTCGGTTAGGAGTCAAGTGCTTATCCTGTAGAGTAGCACCAGTACTCCATTAGTTGAATGGAAATATTAGTAAATATTTGCTAGTGGTTGACTTTTTGATGATGCAATAATAATAGCTTGATGTATCAAACATTCATTAGTCTTGGTGGGACCCTGGTTAAAAAGTTCAGCTGCTAATCAAAAGGCTGCCCATTCAAACTCATCATCTCCATGGGAGAAAGATGTAGCAATTTGTCCCTATAAATATTACAGCCTTAGAAACCCTATGTGGCAGTTCCACTTAACAGGACACAGCAACAAAAACATACTACATAAAAGGAGCCCAGGTAGCACAACTACATAAAGGAGCCATGCTGATTAAGTACTGGACTGCTGATAATAGTCAGGTTGGTGGTTCAAACCCACCAATCTGCTCTGGAAGAGAAAAAGCTGGATTTATGCTCCCATGAATATTAAAGCCTAGGAAACCCTCTATTTCATCACATGGGGTCATTACAAGTTGAAATTGAATTGAGGAGACCTAACAAAATAACAACACTCTACATAAACATCTAAGGAGCTCTGGTAGCATAGTGGTTACGAATCAGGTTGCTAACCTCAAGGTCAGCAGTTTGAAACTACCAGCCCCAGGGAGAAAGACGAGGCTTTCTGCTCCTATAAAGATTTACAAGCTTGGAAACCCCATACAGGGTCGCTATGAGTCGGAACTGACTCCACAGCACATAACCACCACCCACATAAACACTAACACTCCATCTATGTGTTTTCTCCTTATTTTACTGATGATGAATCTAAGGCAAAGAAAAATTGAGTAATGTGGACAGTTGTGTTGTTTCATTGTTGTTAGGTGCCATTACTTTATGTACAACAGAAGTCCTGTATCTCCTCACAATTGTTACATCTGTATCAATCTATATTAAGAGACTTCCTCTTTTTTCACTGACTCTCTAATTTACCAAGAAAGATATCCTTATCCAGGGACTGGTGCCTTCTGATAACAGGTCCAAACCACATGAAATGAACTCTCTCCATCCTTCCTTCTAAGAAGCATTCTGACTGTACTTCTTCCAAGAGATTAGTTTGTTCTGCTGGAAGTCCGTGGTATATTCAATATTCTTCAACAACACCATGATTCAAATGCATCATTTTCTCCAGTCCACCCTATTCATACATTATCTAGCTTTCACATGCACATAAGGCAAAAGAAAATACCCTGGCTTTGGTGAGACTGCTACTTCCATTAGCATTGATGGTGGATCCAGGTAAAATTAAATCTTCGACACCTTCAGTATTTTCTCCATTTATCATGATGTTGTTTATTGGTCCTCTTGTGAGGATTTTTGTTTCCTGTACACTGAGGTGCAATCCATACTGAAGGTTGTAGTCTCTGATCTTCATCAGGAAGTGCTTCAAATTCTCTTTGATTCCAGTAAGCAAGGTTGTATCATCTTCCTACTACAGGTTATTAATGAGCCTTTGTCCAATATGAAGCCACAATCTTCTTCATATACTCCAACTTTTCAGATTATTTGTTCGACACAAAGGGTAGATGAGGATAGTGAAAGAATACAACCTTTCCTAATATTAAGCCACACAGTATCCCCTTGTTTTGTTCAAATGACTGCCTTTTGGTCTAT
>NW_006408544.1:23523393-23540898 GCF_000296735.1 Chrysochloris asiatica
ATGACCGGACTTTATCTCTTATATATTTCAGATATATTTTTAGGTAGGACCAGTCCCTGGAGAATGACATCATGATTAGTAAAGTGGAGGGTCAGCAAAAACAGAAAGTTCCAATGAGATGGATTGACACAGGGGCAGCAGCAATGGGCTCAAGCATAGCAATGATTGTGAAACTGATGCAGGACTATCCATATTTCATTCTGTTGTACATGTGGTCATTATAAATCAGCAACAGCAAGTCACAGGTCTAGCATAATTCTCTCATGTGATCTCCAGCGTTATTTCTATCACCAGTATTTATCAATATATCTTGATTGAATGTTTGATTCATTTCAGACTGAATAAGTCAGTACAATTTTTCAGTTTTATCATCACTGGCTTTAATGGTTAGTGTATAAATTTGAACAATGGTGGTATTAACTGGTCTTCCTTAATGACTTGTGGACATTATCCTATTACAGACAGCATCATACTTCCAGACAGGTCTTGAAATATTCTTTTTGACAATGAATATGATGCCATTCCTCTTTAATGTGTTATTCCCAGCATAGTAAACAACATTTTTGTCAGAATCAAAATGCCCAATGTCAGTCCATTTCTGTTAACTAATGCCTAAAATACTGATGTTTATGCACCCTATTTAACTTCTGACAACTTTCAATTTTTCCTAGATTCACATATCATACTTTCCCTGTTACAATTATTGATGAATGTTTATAACTGTTTCTCCTCATTTTGAATTGTGTTCCATCAGTAAATGAAGATCCCAACAACTACTCCATTTACATCATCATGGAAAATCTACTTTGAAAAGGCAGCTCTTCCACAGCAACGTTTTGAGTGCCTTCCAACCTAAGCGTTCATCATCAGTCACCAGATCTGACAGTGTTCCATTGCTCTTCATAAGGTTTTCAGTCAGCATACATTCAGAAGAAGTCCGCCTATCCTTCTTCCTAGTCTGTCTTGGTTTGGAAGTTCAGCTGAAACCTGTTCACAACAAATGACCTTGCTGGTATTTAAAATACCAGTGGCAGAGCTTCCAGAATCACAGAAATACAAGCCACCACAGTATGACAAGCTGAGTGATAGAGAGTATAGTAGGAAGTGTCATTTCTGTGAAATGAGCTTGGGCTGGTAGCAGGATTCACATCTGATAGGACCTTGATTGCTAAGGATTCCATTTGCATCACCTAGGGATTCAACCTTGGGAAAATATAAGGCTGTCTCCTCCAGTGAAGATTTAGAGCCTCAGAAACCCTAGACAGAATTGCTAAGAGAACCAACTCAACAAAACACAACAACAATAACAGGGACTGGAAACATTTAAAAACCCTACAGAGGTCCATAACACTACAGAATAAAATCCAAACTCCTCAGCAATTACAGTCCTTCAGGATATGAATCCTGCTACCTGCTCAAGCTCATTTCCCAGAAGTGACCTTTCCACTCTACTCCACCGGCTAGAGAAGCACAATTTGCATCAAGAACCTTTGAGAAGTGAAAATCCTCAGGCCACCATTTCCAATTCCCACCCCCACCCCCACCGCAGATCTGCTGAATCATGACCTCTGAGTTGGGG
The DNA here is from genome assembly GCF_000296735.1 of Chrysochloris asiatica. Classification (NCBI taxonomy): domain Eukaryota; kingdom Metazoa; phylum Chordata; class Mammalia; order Afrosoricida; family Chrysochloridae; genus Chrysochloris; species Chrysochloris asiatica. The sequence goes on from NW_006408544.1 coordinate 23,524,973, forward strand.
CCCAGTAAACATTTTAACAAACCTTTTAAGTGATACTGATGTGCACTATAGTTTGAAAACTACTTCTTTACTCTGGGTTTTCTTGAATTGTAATGTACACAAGAATAACCTGGTGATCTTGTTAAAATGCAGGAGCCGATTCTGTTGGTCTAAGGTAGAGCTCAAGATTTTGAATTCCAGCATGCTCCGAAGGAATACCCACCCTGCTGGTCTATGAATCTTACACTGAGTGGCCAAACTCTAGACAACACAGAACTGTTGTTGTTGTTAAAGTGGCGTCAGGTCGATTCTGACCCATAGTGACTCTGGGTTTCCATGGAGCAGCTGGTGAGCTTGAACCACCGACCTTGCAGTTGAAATGACTTTGCAGTCTGATGCATTAGCCCACAGTGCCACACCAGGACTCCAACATTGAACTTCTTGTAAGAAATCAATTACACTTACTACTTCTTGCTTCCATGACTTGATGAAGGATGTTCTATCTACCTCACCTCCTTTTTTTTTTTCTTCACTCCCTTTCTCACCTCCTTTATCCATCAAATAATTCTATTCCTTTCCAAAGTCAGCATAAGAAGCTGGAAAGACTTCCATACCCACCATTCCCATGTGGATAAAAGCCCTCCTTTCCCTCAGCCTCCTCATGACTTTGTACATACTCCATCAGAACACTGCTCACATTAATCTGTCTGTGCCTTTGTGCCTCCCTCATGTACAAGGGGTGCTTTAGGAACAGGACCTTCACTCGACAGCTCTTGCAACTCTGTAAGCACAGCAACAACACAGTGCTTGACACATAGCAGGAGGACAATGCAAAATGAATGAGTGCCTATGTACCCAAGTCAGTGAGTGAATGCTTAACAATTTTTCTTACCAATGAGTAGAGTGAATGAATAAAGCATTTCATAGAGCAGCTGTGTCCTTACTAGCACCCTCATTTCTGTCATCGATACCTTTGTAAGTTGTTGCCTTTGAAGCAGCCAACAGCATTCTCTCTGTTTCCCAAACTGCATTGGCTTCCTAATCCTAAAAGACACAAAACAGATAGTCTCCCTAAACTAAGACTTTCAGGCGAGAATATCCAAACAGGAAATATGCACAAAGAAAATTTCCAGATAGGAAGACTCCACACTTGACATTTAATGGACATGTTTTAATTCATGCATTTCTTCCAAAACATTTAACAAACACTTTTGATGTGTCAAGCACTGCTTAGTAGTGGGGTAAAGATAAATTCTATCTCTTTCTGCTTCCAAGAGGTCAATCTAATGGGAGGAATAAATACGGAGACAGATTAGGAAGAAATGGTAATAAAAACTACAATACTCATTTAGGTATGTACTAAACTCAATGCTGTCAAGTCAGTTCTGACTCATAGTGACCCTATACAAGGTTTCCAAAACTGTAAATCTTTATGGGTTTACAGTAGCTGGTGGGTTTGAACTGCCAACCATGCAGTTAGCATACTAGTGCTTATCCTACAGTGCCATCAGGGCTCTTATAGGTTTGTACAGACTGTGGTAAAAAGCTAAGATGTCACTTTGACAAGTAAGGTGCCCCTGACCCATTTTCTTCATTTGCATGTGAAACCTGGATGATGACAAAATAAAGCAGATTATTGCATTCAAATTTTGCTGTTGGCAAAGAAGATTGAATATGTACCATGTATTACCAGAAGAACAATCAAATCAGTCTTAGAAGAAGTACCACCAGAATGTTCCTTAGAAGTGAGGATGACAAGACTTTGGCTCACTAACTTGGGACAGGCCCTCAGGAAAGACCAACCACTAGAAAATGACATCGTAATTACTGAAGTAAAGGGTCAACAAAAACAAGGAAAGACCTCAATGAGATGGGTTGACACAAAAGCCACAAGAACGGGATTTTTTCAAACATACCCATAATCATGAAGATGGTGCAGGTTTGGACAGTATTTCATTATTATATATCATATCACTATTACGGATTGAATTTTTTAAGACTTTTTATTGTGATTTGAGTACGGTTCATATGAATTAAATTTTGCTCCCCAAAATATGTTATAAATCCTAACACTTATAACTGTGGTTATAATCCCATTTGAGAAGGTGCTTTCTTTATTGCCATAAGAGGACATATCAGTATAGGATATCTTTTAAGCCAATCATCTCTGAACTGTAAAAAGAGCAGATTAGACATAGAGAAGGCAGCAAAGATGGAAAAAGATAGATGCTGTGCCTGATGAAGATCATTAAAGAGCCAAGAAATTGAAGCTAAAAAGGCAAGGAGCTTCACCAAAGAACTAAGAAACAAGCAAGGATCTTCCCCAGAGCCCACAGAGATGGAAGTCTTCCCTAGAGCTGGCATCCTGAATTCAGACTTCTAGGCTCTTCTTCCCTGTGAGAAAATACATTTCTGTTCATTAAATCCACATCTTTGTGGCATTTTTGTAGTAGCAATACTAGATAACTAGGACAATCACCATAAGTCAGAGACAAATGAACAGGACCTAACAATAGCAATAGGCCATAGAGCAGATGCTTCTGGTTTCTTGAGAAGGGATGAGAAAAATTATCAAAGAGAAGATGATATTTGAGCCAAGCCTTGAAGAATGAGCTCACTTTTTGCAGAAGAATATAGGGAAGAAAGGCATTTCAGGAGGGGAAATGGTACAGGCAAAGGTGCCGAATTTAGAAAGAATGCTGAACATCAAGGGCACTTCCCATAATCTCATATGGCCAGGAGTGGATTGGGATGGAAGGTGATGTTATGAAGGTGAATGGAACCAACCAGTCACTTAGCAAACATTTATTGAGCATCTGCCATGTGTTTAGGAGTCCTGGTGTGGCACTGCAAGTTAATGCACTGGACTGAAAGGTCAGTTTGAACCACAAGGTCAGTGACTCAAGCTCACCAGCCACTCCTCAGAAACCCCATACAGAGTAACTATGAGTTGGAACTGACTCAACGACACTTAACAACAATAACAACAATATGTGTTTAAGGACCCCTGGTAGCATAGTGGGTTATTTGTTGGGCTGCTAACCACAAGGTGAACAATTCAAGTTCAATAGCTGCTCTGAGGGAGAATAATGAGACTTTCTGCTCCCATAAAGATTTATAGCCTCAGACACCCTATACATAATCACAGTGAGTCAGATTAGACTCCCTGGCACACAACCACCACCACCACCATAGATATAGGAGTCCTGGTGGGGTGTTTTAAGACAAGCACTGGACTGTTAATCACAAATTTGGTTGCTGAAACCTACTCAGCCACTCCTCAGAAACCCTATACAGAGTTACTATGAGTCGGAACCTACTCCATGGCACAGATTCACTGCCACCACCATCATCACGTGCTCACCACTGAGCTATGCACTGGCGACATTAAATATAACACAGAAATGTTTTCTGCTCTCATGGAGCTTATAGGTTATTAAGGGAGATAGGGACAACATGAGCAAAGACACAAATCAACTACTTGCACTTTGTAATGAACAAAGAGCTGAGTCTGAAAAAGAATGGTAGATCCAGCCCTAGACAAAGTAGCCAGGGAATGGCTCTCTATGGAAATGAACTTAGAGAAGGAAAGGAAGAAAGACAAAAAGAGTACCTCTGGTAGAAAGAAAAGATTAGACAAAACCTTGAGGTGAGAAGCAATATGGCAAGTTTAAGAAATCAAAGTGGGTAGAATTAGTGAAAGAAAGGTGACACAGTTTGACAAAAAGGAATTGGAAAAGCTGAAGGGTCAAACCGTCTGGGCCATTGTGAGCTCAATGGGAGCCTTTGGAAGATTCATTATCAGGGGGATCTAATTTCTTCAGGTTATTTTTCAGAAAGGTAACTCTAGTTTCTTTGTAGACAATGGATTGGAAAGAAACTAAAGGTAGAGCTTCAGTTCAAAGAGATTATGTAATTGTCCTGTTAAGAAAGGACAAGAATTAATGCTTTAACAAGGATCGAGCATATCAAAAAAATCCCTCAGGAAAAGTCTACATTAGAACCTCCCAATGACAAAAGTCAGCTATTTAATGCCAGCATCCATGGGCTCAAGCGTGGCAACGATAGTGAGGTTGGCCCAGGATCGGGCAGTGTTCTATTTTGCTATGCATGGGGTCTCTATGAGTCGGCACCAACTTGATGGCACCTAACAACAACAAGGCCAACTGCCCAGTGAGGTTTACCTCTTGGATATCCCACCAGTACCAAATGGTCACATATCCTTTCTAAGTATAATTCCAAAACAGAAACCCAGGGGTTATCCTAGAATCTCCCATCTCTTTGTACTCCACATATACTCTATCACTAAGATCTTTCAACTCTACCTCCTTAACTTTTAATATCTATGCCCTTCATATCTCTAATGTTGTTGTCAGGTGCTGTTGAATTGGTTCAGACTCATAGGCACCTTATCTACAATAGAATAAAACATTGCCCAGTGCTGCACCATCCTCACAACATTGGCATGGCTGAGCCCATTGCTGCAGCTACTGGGCCAACACATTTTGTTGAGGGTCTTCCCCTATTTCTCTGACTCTCTGCTTTCCCAAGCATGATACCCTTCACCAGAGCTGGGTACCTCCTGATAACCTGTTCAAAATGTGTGATATGAAGTCTTGCCATCCTTTCTTCTCAGGAGCATGTTGGCTCTTTGTCTTCCAAGATACATTTGTTCACTCTTCTGACAGTCCATGTAATATTTAGTATTCTTCACTAACATCATACTTCAAAGGCATCAGTTCTTGTTCGATTTTCTTTATTCATTGTCCAGCTTTTGTGTATGTATAAGGCAATTGAAAATCTCATGGCTTGGGTTTGGTACAACTTATTCCTCAAAGTGACATCTTTGTTCTTTAACACTTTAAAGAGGTATTTTGCAGCAGATTTGCCCGGTATGATAAGTCATTTGATTTCTTGACTGCTACATCCATGGGCACCATGCTTGGTAAAGTGGTGGCTCAGTGAAGAACAAGAAGACCCTCAGTGAAATGGATTGGCACAGTGGCAGCAGCAGTGGGCTCAAGCGGAACAATGATTGTGAAGATGGTACCGGACCTGGCAGTATTTGCAGCTGTTGTGCATAAAGTCACTTTGAGTCAGAGAGGTTCAACAGCACTTAACCAAAAGCAACCACTTCCATGAGTGTTGATTACAGATCCAAATAAAATGAGATCCTTGACAATAAAAAAAAAAATAAAAGAGTCAGCTATTTAAAGCAAATATACATACAGCAAGTTCTTTGTCAGTATGTACCCACTGGAAAAAGCATATTTCCTTTTTTGCATCATGCAGACCATCTGCCTGTATTCTTGCTTGGGGAACCCACAGATCCATCAGCTATTTGGTTCAATGTATGAGAACACTCTCTAGTGGTCATATTCCCCAATCAGTATATGTACGTACTAATACAGATAGGCACTGAAAAAGACAAAAATGACTCATATATCAGGTTTCCGAGGAGCAACTGATGTGTTTGAACCACCAGCCTTTCAGATAGCAGTCTAGTGTTTACTCTACAGTGACAAGACAGGACTCCTTGGGTGACCATAGCTTAGACAGTAAACTGTCTGACTAAGTCTCCAAACAGAACTGAGAAACTGAGCTCAAAAAATTACTAAGTTAGGGGATGACTCCTCAAGGAAGATGGTGGATTGTACACAGCAAGGTACATAACTGCTTTCTTTTCTTAAACCCTCTTGTTGTTAAGTTGATTCTGACTCATAGAACCCTGTAAAAAGGGTTTCTGAGGAGTGACTGGTGGATTTGAATTGAAAACTGTGTGGTTAGCAGTCCAGTGCTTTCCCTACAGCATCACACCAAGACTCCATTAGAAGATAGGACCCTCTAGAAGACATAAAACCAGAATGGTCCTTAGAAGTAAGAATGACAAAAATTCATCTTGCTGACTTTGGATATATTTTCAGGAAAGATCAATTCCTAGAGATGGACGTCATATACTTGGGAAAGCAGAGTCCGTGAAGACAAGAGAAACCCTCAACAAGATGGATTGACACAACAGCCACAAAAACGGGTCCAAACATATCAAAGCTCAGGAAGTTGGTTTTCGTTCACCTACTGCTTTTACATCCTTCCTCCATTGCTAGTGCATGGTTCTTCCAGTGGTCGCTTCCTTGTCTCCAGGAAGCTGGTAGCTTACAACATCAAGTAACATTGTGTTCTGTTATGCATAACATCTCCATGAGTTGGAATCCACTTGACAGAAACTGCCAACATCTAGAATACCTGTACTACAAAAATGAATATCTTGGCATCTAGCAGCATTTTGGGAAGAGGACTTTCTAATGGGGGTCTTCAGAGCTCTCAACAAACCTTAATCTTAATCCCCTTTTAGACCAATGGGCAAGCTAAAATCCAAAGGAAAAAAGTGCATTATCTACAGTCACAAAGCTATTTTTGGCTGTAACTATAATGCTGGTCACCTAATTCTCAGTTCTGGGTCCTTTCTCTATAGCTCCACATGTTCTTCAAATCAGTGAATAACTTACTAAGCATTGACTGTATACTAGGCTCTCAATCCTCACACCATTAGAGAAATTAAATTTTTAAAGATAAATACATATTGTAGTCTAAAATGGAATGTTTGACTTATTCAGAATCTTGAGTATAAATTTGACCTCCATGGTATTCTAAACTACTAAGCAAGGGAACTGGGTATTATTCGTCATTATACACTTAATCAAGGAGCTGGGCAGAGAACATACGTTGTCAAATGAATGAATTCGTGCGTGCATGTATGTATTATATGGAGGATTGTTCGCAAGTACAAATTGGGGCCAATTGATTTGGAGGGAGTTCTTAATGGAAACTTTTCCAGTAGTGGGTGGGTGGCAATGAATTTCTTTCCTTGCTGGTCAATTGCCTTTTCAGGTGGTCTTTATTAAGTCATCAATCTTTCAACCCTGACAGTCACTGTGACCCACTGTGGCTCAGGAAAAGAATCTTTCTTAATTACCAGACCTTTCTTGCTCCCTTGAGATCCCTGAGTACTGCACCAGGTGGAGCAGATGGATGTGTAGTCCAATTCTACCAGCAAGTGAAATGTCTTGTTTGCTCAAACCTGAGTGCCTAGCTCATAATCCCAGCAGATTTAGAGATGAGGCTCTGGCAGGCCACCTCATGTTTTATGTCTCCAGGAAAAGACCTCTTCACTCCAGCAATTAGAGTAATGGTACAAAGTGCAGAGCAGCGCCACAAAGATTGGATTCCCATCCCTTGCATTCACTGTGACATGGAAACAAATTTTTTGACCATCCTAAGCTTTTGCTTCTCATCTGTAATAGGTTCCCCTCAACAGCACCACTTTGGAATGCTGGAGGGCTCAATCCTAAGGCCTCTTCTCTTTTCTGACTATACTCACTTCCTTGATGATCTAACCTGGTCCTCTGACTGTAAATACTATATGTATATGCCAAAAGACTAAAAAATGTTTATCTGTAGGCCAGACTTCTCCTTGAAACCCTAGATTCAAATATCTAACTATATTTAGACCATCTAAAAGACATCTAATAAGGAGTTCTGGTGGATTATGAGGTGGGCTGCTAACCTGCAAGGTCAGTAGCTGGGACCTACCAGTAATTCCACAAGAGAAAGATGAGGCTTTCTGCTCCCATCAAGATTTGTAGCTTCGGAAACCCTAAACAGGGTCATCATGAGTCGGCATCGACTCGGTGGCACACAACCACCACCACCACCACCAGATATCTAATACATATCTCAAACTTAATATACTCCAAACCAAACCCTTAGCTCCTGCTCTTCCCTGTCTTCTCTCTCTTAATAAGGACCAAGTTTATCCTACTGGTTACTAGGGTGTAACATCTCCAATTCAATTGTACCTTCATATCTCACTTTCAGTCTATCAGCAAACACTGCCTGCTTTCCTCCTGCAATCCAACTGCTTCTTATCACCAACTCTAGTACCACAAAAATCCAAGCTGTCATTCTCCATAGCTTGGATTATTGTAATATCCACCTTGCTGATTTCTCGGCTTTCCACTTTCCCTCCATATATACTTTTCTCAACTCAGCAGCCATAGTGACCCTTCATAAAATTAGATCATGTACTGTATCCAAAATTCCCCAATGACTTCCCATTTCACACACAGTAAAACCAAAGTCATTACAATGTTCTTTGAGGCTCTGCAGAGTATTTCCTTTTCTCTTACCAACAATATTTCTTCTCACCTCTTCTCCATAAAACCCACTGATGCTGTTCCAAATGTACTGGCTTCCTTTTTGCACCTTCAACAAGCACAGTCTTACCTCATAGGCCAAATAGATGCCATTCTCTACTGAAATGCTCTTTCCCTGGTTATCTATTGGGCTTATTCCTCACTTCTTTTCAGGTCACCACTCAAATTTCACACTGTCAGAAAGGCCTCTTGGATCCAACTGAACTTCAAGGTTGGTTTGAAACCTACGGCCAGTGATTCAAGTTCATCAGCCGCTCCTCAGAAACCTTATACATGGTCATTATGAGTCAGGGTGAAGCTAAAGAAAATTAAAACAAGTCCACAAGAGCCAAAATATGACCTTTAACATATAACACCTCAATTTAGAGATCATCTCAAGAACAGATTTGATGAATTAGACACTAAAGACTGAAGACCAAAAGAGTTGTGGGATGACATGAAGAACATCATACTGGAAGAAAGCAAAAGTTCATTAAGAAGACAAGGAAAAAGGAAAAAAAAAACAAAAATGGATGTCAGCAGAGGCTCTGAAACTTGCTTTCCAGTGTAGAGATGCTAAAGCAAATGAAAGTGAGGAGGTACATGAGCTGAACAGAAAACTTCAAAGGTCAACTCAAGAAGACAAAGTCAAACATAATGAAATGTGTAAAGAATTGGAGTTAGAAAACCAAAAGGAAAGAACACACTCAGCATTTTTTAAGCTGAGGGAAGTGAAGAAAATATTCAATCCTTGACTTGTGGTATTGAAGGATTCTATGAGCAAAATATTGAATGATGCAGAAAGCATCTAAAGAAGCTGGAAGGAATACACAGAGTCACTGTACCAAAAAGAAATGGTCAGTATTCAACCATTTCAAGAGGTACTACAGAGACAATGACCTTAAGAGCAAATAACAAGGCTCTAGGAATTGATGGAATACAAATTGAAATCTTTCAGCAAACTCATACAACAATTTTAGAAATCTGTAGGAAAACTACCCGGCCAATTGACTGGAAGAGATCAGTATTTATGCCCATTCCAAAGAGAGGTGACCCAACAGAATGCAGAAATCATAGGACAATATCTTTGATATCCCATGCAAGTCAAGTATTATTAAATATAATACAAAAATAGCTTCAACCATACATTGACAGAGAACTTCCATACTTTCGAGCAGGATATAGAAGAGGATGTGGAACAAGAAATGTCACTGCTGACGTCAGATGGATCTTGGCTGAAAGCAGTGAATACCAGAAAAATGTGCTTTATTGACTGTGCAAAAGTTTTTGATTGTGTGGATCATGACAAGCTATGGACAACATTGTGAAGAATGAGTATTCTGAAATGCTTAATTGTGCTCATGAGGAACATGTACATAGACCAAGAGGTAGTTGTTAGAACAGAACAAAGAAACACCAAATGGTTTAAAATTAAGAAAGGTGTGTGCCATGGTTGTATTCTTTCACTGTACTTATTTAATCTGTATGCTAGCACATAATGCTGGATTATGTGAAGAAAAATGTGGCATCAAGATTAGAGGAAGACTCATAAACAACCTGTGATATGCAGATGATACAACCTTGTTTGCTGAAAATGAAGAGGACTTAAAATACTTAGTGATGGAGATCAAAGGCCACAGCCTTCAGTATGAATTGCATCTCAATGTAAAGAAAACAAAAATCCTCACTACTGGACCAATAAACAGCATCTATAAAAGTGGAGAAAAGATTGAAGCTGTCAAAGACTTCATTTTGCTCAGATAAACCATCAACACTCATGGAAGCAGCAGATAAGAAATCAAAAGATATTATTATTGCATTTATTTGTCTAATAGACAAATTGCTGCACAAGACATCTTTAAGGTATTCAGGAGCAAAGATGTCAATTTGAGGACTAAGGTGTGCCTGACCCAAGACATGATATTTTCGATAACCTCATTTGCATACAAAAGTTGGATAGTGAATAAAGAACTCTGTAGAAGGATTGATATACTTGAGTTATGGGTTGAAGGAGAATATTGAAAGTACCATGGACTGCCAAAAGAACAAACAGATCTGTGTTCGAAGTACAGCCAGAGTGTTCTTTGGAAGCCAGGATGGCCAGACTTTGTCTCTCATACTTGGGGTATATTATCAGGATGGACCAGTCCCTGAAGATGAATATCATATTTAGTAAGGTGGAGGGTCAGAGAAAAAGAGGAAGCCCCAAACGAGATGAATTGGCACAGTGGCAGCTGCAATGCGCTTAGGCATAGCAATGATTGTGAGGTTGGCACAGGACCATGCAGTGCTTTGTTCTATTGTGCACAGGGCAGCTATGAGTCAGTACTGACTCAATACCACTTAACAACAAAAACAACATATAATTGCATGGTGGCCCTGTAGGATAAACATAAGACTGCTAACCACAATGCCCATGGTTTGAGACCACCAGTGCTCTGTGGAAGAAAGAGGAGGCTTCCTGATCCTGCTAAGATTTACAACCTCTGAAACCCTATACAAGGTCAGTATGAGTCAGAAACAACTCTAAGGCACTTAACAAAACAACAATTTAATAGCAACCTCTTTCCTGCATTTTAGCTTCCATAACCTTCTTTATTCTCCTTCCTGTTCTTACTTCCAAGGAATGCTGATGGTGCTGTGGGGTAAACAGGTAGACTGCTAACTACAAAGTTAGTAGGTCCAAACCACCAGCTGTTCTTCAGGAAAAAGATGAGGCAGTCTGTTCCCATAAAGATTTACAGTCTCAGAAACTCTAAATGGGTTGCTATGAGTAGGAATTGATTAGATTTTACTCTAATCAAAAATAGATGTGGGTTATTTTACTCTTACTACCACTATCCCTCAATGTCAAGAAAACAAAAATCCTCACCACTGGACCAATAAATAATATTCTTATCAAAAGAGAAAAGATTGAAGTTGACAAGGACTTTATTCTTCTTGGATCAACTATCAACACTCATGGAAGCAGCAGTCAATAAATCAAACAACATATTATTGCATTAGGCAAATCTACTGCACAAGACTTTCTTAAAGTGTTGAAGAGCAAAGATGTCACCTTGAGGACTAAGGTGTGCCTGACCCAAGACATGGTATTTTCAATAACCTCATATGTATGCGAAAGCTGGACAGTAAATAAGGAAGACTGTAGAAGAGTTGATGCTTTTGAGTTATGGTGTTGGAGGAGAATATTGAAAGTGCCATGGGTGCCAAAAGAACCAACAGATCTGTGTTGGAAGAAGTGCAGCCAGAGTGCTCCTTGGAGGCCAGGATGCCCAAACTTCATCTGTCATACTTCAAACATATTGTCAGGAGGGACCAGTCGCTGGAGAAGGAGATCATGTTTGGTAAGGTGGAGGGTCAAAGAAAAAGAGGAGGACCCCCAACGAGATGGATTAGCCAAGTAGCAGCATTGACGGACTCAAGCGTAGCAACAGTAGTGAGGTTGGCCCAGGATTGGGCAGTGTTTCGTTCTGCTGTGCATAAGGTTGCTATGAGTTGGAACCAACTTAATGACACCTAACAACAGCAACCACTATCCCTGGACGGACTTCTGGTTGAACCACAAGGTCAGTTTGAATCACGATTTCAATAGTTTAAACTCACCAGCCACTCCTTGGAAGGCCTATATCGTGTTACTATGAGTCAAAACTGACTCGACTGCATTTAATAACAGGATGATGGTATGACTGAATGGGATGGTATATGTAAATTATCTTGGATAATGTCTGCAGTGGAACATCTTATGACTGAAACATCACCACCAACTTTGGTGTAAAACACCAGCTGCCTTACATAATGATGGCTAAGTTTATGGGGTACCTTCTGTGTGGCAGATCCTATGTTGAGGTTTTTAACTTATCATTTAATCCTATGGCAAACCTATAAAGTAGATATTATTGTCATTTTTAGTTTTATGTAGCTGGAGAAACTAAGGTTAGGAGTAATTTGAGATTTTAGATTTAATGCATGTGAAAGAGTTTATCACATGGTTGGTCAAACACACTTGTTCAGTCTTCCATCCAAAGTTCTGCCTCTGACAGGGAATTTCAGGGTTGGTAGGTAGCCTGCCAGCCCTCAGTAGGACCCAATTTTCTTATAGACCAATTTTAAAAGGCTATGAAGATGACATGAAGGATCGATACGAACAAATAGAGTGTTTTCCCATGGTAAAATTAGTAATATGAATAAATCTGTCCTTGAAATGTTAGCACTTTAATCTTAGGAGTAATGAGAATTGCCCAACATTGACCTTTCCATAATATTTTTGGAGTAAAACCTACAAGTTGATTATAACTATGAGCAGATAACAAAAATTATATCCTATATTTGTACTTGCGGATCTAGTCATATTGCCCTCTATCTGTTGAAAGGACATGGCAGAAAATAGCATCAGGTTAAGATATAGAACTCACTGTAGCTAACTGTGTAGCTTAGCTCAAAATTAGAAATATACAGAAATACAGATTTCAGCATCTTGAACAACTCTGAAGACAGAAGTGCAATCAACTGCAAGATGAAGGCATTTCAATGATGAAAGAATACAAGAGGAAGGGAAGGGAAGAAGTATGAGAAACAGTTAGCTGGGAGAAGAAAAAGAGCTCAGAGTAGATACTATTACAAAGATGTATGGATACGCATGTTATATGCATGTTATATTATTATGTTTTTTATATACAGAGATTCTGTAAGCATATATAGTAAAATGCTAAAGAATTTATCTCTAAGTTTATCTCTGCACGTACAGGTAATTTCAATCTTTTCTTCTTTAGTTTTATTTCTTCTTGGTTCTCCTGCAATGAACATGCAGTCTGTCTTTCAGTGTCTATAGGGGATTGATTCAAGGTCCTGCCACTCCCACCTCCACCCCTGGCCCCACCACCACCATATATACACATAGATATCAAAATCCATGGGTTTCCAAGTTCTTTACATAAAATGACATAGTATTTGCATACACCCTACGCACATCCTTCCATACACTTACAGTGATTTCTAGATTACTTGCCATAAGCAAACGCAGTGTAAATGCTCTACATTCCCTCTTAGCTTTGGGAGGATTCTTTTGACATCTAATGACTATTGTTATAGTGTTTTTTCCCCTAGAATATTTTCTTTCAACAATTGGTTGAATCAGTGGGATTCAGAATCCACAGATATGGAAGGTCAATGGTATTTGATTTGTGTAATATAATGAGAAAGAAGATCTGGGCCAGAAGATTAACAGTTTCACTATTTCCCAGACAGCATAAGCTGGTTCACAGTATTCCTCCAATAACCCCTGCCTCTCCATGTCTGTTGGGACCATCCTACTGTGTTGCATTGTCATGCATGAATAAGAACTAAAAAAAGTGACGCATGCTACAGTAAATGATCTATTATATTAGATGGAATTCCATGAACAGAGGCAAGGTAAGGAAAGACCTCCTGAAGGAGAAATCCATGACTCATCTGTCAGTTTGGTGTACTGTGTGATGTGTGTTGCTGTGATGCTGGAAGCTATGCTACCAGTATTTGAAATGCCAGCAGGGTCACTCATGGAGGTCAGACTTCAGCTAAGCTTCCAGATTAAGACAGACTAGGAAAAAGGAGAGGTGGACTACTTCTGAATGTTTAGCCACTGAAAACCTTATGAACAGAAGCAGAACATAGCTGGGTAAAATGCTGGAAGATGAGACCCTCAAAATACAACTGGTGGAAGAGCTACTTTCTCAAAGTAGAGTTTACCTTGATGATGCAATTGGAGTAAAGAATTGGTGACCTTCATTTGCTGATGGGGCACAACTCAAAAAGAGAAAGAGCTGCAAGTATCCATTAATAACCGAAATGAAATGTGCAAAGTATGAGTCTAGAAAAATTGGAAGTTTGCAAAAATGAAATGGAATGCATAAGGATGGATATCCTAGGCATTAGTGAGCTGGACTGGACTGGTACTGGTCATTTGGAATCTGACACATGACAACTCCCTGCAGGGAGTATGAATGGACATTTGGGATCAGGGTTTTCTTTGATTTTTGGAAATAGACCATCGGGTCTTACTTCCTAGTTCATCTTAGTCCAGAGGATCTGCTGAACTCTATTCAGCATCATAGCTACACACCAGCCTCCCCTGACAGGCTTACAAAGTGTACTTCCAGAAATCAGATCTCCCTTCCCATGGATAATGAGATTCTACCAACCAATTCTCTCCTGGCACATATTAAGTATTCAAAGGTAAATTAATTCTGACATTTTAAGATGCATTTATAATATGCTCCAAACATGTAGAGGAGAAAGAAAAAGATACCTTCCAGAAAGAAAAAAAGAGGCTGTAGGCTCTCACTAAATGATTCTTGATAGAGGAGTGAAGGATCAACCTTATCCCCATCCCTGGAAGATCCAGGCCAGGTTTTCTCTAAGGCCCTGGCCATCCTTAGGCAGTGAGTGTTTAATTATTTCTCGGTGAGTCTGTACCCCAGCTGGACAGAGTTAATAAACCAGCCAGCTCTTTATCTTAACAAGGAGTCTTAGGATCAAATTCTCCCTTTATTAAATGCCCAGAAATTTCCCTGACGGCAGTGGGAGTTCTATAGTGAGTCTGAAAGTGGAATTTCGTTTCTTAGTAAGCCTATGGGCACAAGTCTTTAGAGGTGGGTCAGTTTATGTCATTTAAAAAAAAAAGAACAAAAAATAAAGAAAGACCAAACTTTTGTTAGATCTCAACACACAGGGATAACACAGGAAGGGGCTTCCTCGCTGGCCAAGCAGAGATGATTGTGGAGGTAATGATGGGGATCCAGGATGAACTGAAGCCCGACAGTCACACACGAATCTCCCTCATGATACTGATGGGAAATTTGGGGCTCAGAAGGACTTCTAATGAGGGAGCCTGAGGCGCCAAGGTACTAGACGTTGAAGTCTGTCCTTCTTGCTCCCAAGCCTGTATTCTTTCCATTACTACACAGATTTTCCCAAAATAGGCTTCTAAAATGTGGTAGGCATCAGGAATATTTTTATATTCATTATTTCTACGTGTTATAATCACTACAAAAGACAGATTTAACCCAACAGTCCTTTCCTCTTTATGATGAACACCATATATAGTTACATATTTTGATATGGGTTGTTAACTTCAAGGTCAGAAGTTCAAACCCATGAGTTACTCCTCAGAAGAAAAATGAAGTTTTCTGCTCTTTCAAAGATGTATGGTTTTGGAAACCCTATAGAGCAGTTGTACTTAGTACTATAGGTTAGTTAGGAGTTAGAATCAACTAGACAACAGTAGAATATCTAACATATAAGCAGCCTTGAGGCACAATGGTTAAGCACTCAACTGCTCACCGACCTAAAAGTGGGCAGTTAAAACACACTAGCAGCTCCACAGGAGAAAAGATCTGGCAATCTGCTCCCATAAAGATTGTGCTGTTTTTGTTGCTCTTCTTGTAGGTCACAAACTTGATTAAGATTAATAATAGTCCCATGTGACAAAGTAGAACTATCTCACAGAGTTTTCTTTACAGGAGACATTCTTTACTGTAATCGTTAAAGGAGAAAATTACCATATTTTTCTTCCTTGGAGTAGCTGGTGGGGTTGAACATACAACCTTTCGTTTAGCAATCCAGCTTAGGAAATTCTATGGGGCAGTTTTACTAGTCATATAAGGTCAATATGAGTCAATATTGACTCAGTGGTACACAATAGCAGCATATATAACATGTTGTTGTCAGGTGCCATTGAGTCGGAACTGACTCATAGCGACCCCATGCACAGCAGAA
>NW_006408544.1:23545073-23566209 GCF_000296735.1 Chrysochloris asiatica
TGAGGTTGGCCCAGGATAGAACATTGTTTCGTTCTGCTGTGCATGGGGTCGCTATGAGTCGGTTCCGACTCGATGGCACCTGACAACAACAACAACACACATATATATATATAGTTGGAGTCTATATAAAAACTGTATGTGTATATATATAGTTGTTGTTGTTAAGTGTTGTCGAGTCAATTCTGACCCATATCGACCCTGTACAGGGTTTCCGAGGCTGTAAATCTTTACAGGAGCAGACCGCAGACCGCTTCATCTTTCTCCCGCGGAACCGCTGGTAATTTCGAACTCCCGACCTTGAGGTTCATAGTCCGATTCATAATCACTACGCTACCAGAGCTCCTTATATGTATAATTGGAGTTTATATAAAAAACTATATATATACTATTGCTAAATGTCATTGAATAGGTCCCGATTTGTAGCAATCCTGAACAAGGTTTCCAAGAAGTGGCTGGTAGTGGGTATTAACCACCAACCTTGTGGTTAGCAGTCTAGTGCTGATCCTACAGTGCCACATCTTGTTGTTGTTAGGTGCAGTCAAGTTGGCACTGACTCTTGGCATGGATGAGTGAGTAAGTGCCTCCAGTGCTACATCAGTTTGTTGAAAGATTTCGATTTGAAATCCATCCATTCCTGTAGCCCCATCCTTTGTCAATGTCTTCAGTGAACCTTGGACTTCTTCCTTCAATGTCATTGGCTCTTGATTATATGCTGCCTCTTAAAATGATTGAACATCGACCATTTTTTTTCTGGTACAGTGACTCTGGGTACTCCTTCCATCTTGTTTTGATGCTTGCTGCATTATTTAATATCTTGCCCTAGAATACTTCAATATTTCAAGTCAAAGGCTTGAATTTTTCTTCCATATATAGAGAGAGAGACTCTCTGGTGTGGCGCTGTAGGATCAGAACTAGACTGCAAACTACACGTCAGCAGTTCAAGCCCACTGGCTACTCCTTGGAAGCCCTATGTAGGGTTGCTATGAATCAGAAACCTACTTGAAGGCACTTAACAGCAACAACAATGTGTTATGTATTTATATTGTTGTTAAATGCTACCAAGTGGTTTCCAACTCATAGACACCCTATATAGGGTTTCCAAGGAGTGACTGACGGGTTTGAACCTTCATCCTTGCGGTTTGCAGTCCGATGTTTTTAGTACAGCATGACAAGAGTATACGCAAATATATATAAGTATGTATATATATATATATATATATATATATATATATATATATATATATATATATAAATGTATTTTTACATATACCTAGGAGTCCTGGTGTGGCACTGTAGGATAAGCACAGGACTACAAAGTTGTTTGAACTAAAAGTTTGGCAGTTCAAACATACCAGCCACTCCTCAGAAACCCTATACAGGGTTACTATGAGTTGGAACCAACCCAATGGCACTTAACAATAAGAAAAACCACTCTCTGAGCATCTCCTAAATGTCAGGTATTTTAAATATGAGGGGGTTTCAAAAAGTTGGTGGACATTTTTCATTAAGTATGAGAAACTCTCACAAACCTTTTGAAGCCCCTCATACTTTATCCCACCAAACAATCCAAATCACCAGTCTCCATGTTGTTTTGCGCAATAGACTATTTCCATTCATAGCGACCCTGTAAGACAGAGGAGAACTACCCCCAAGAGTTTCCTCAGCTTAATCTTTATGGGAGCACAGTGAAGCAGCTGGTAGGTTTAAACCACTGATCTTTCAGTTACCAATCTAGCACTTAACATTGTATTATCAGGACTTATCAGAATATAATGTTGTTGTTGTTTAGTGCCATCGAGTGGATTCCGACTCACAGTGATCCTGTATAGGGTTTTTGAGGAGTGATAACAACTATAAAAGTTGTTGTTGTTGTTGTTGTTAAGTGCCGTCGAGTCGGTTCCAACCCATATCGACCCTGTACAGGGTTTCCGAGGCTGTAAATCTTTACGGGAGCAGAAAGCCTCATCTTTCTCCAGCAAAGCCGCTGGTAGTTTCGAACTGTTGGCCTTAAAGTTCGCAGCCCGACTCGTAACCACTACGCTACCAGAGCTCAGTGAACTATAAAAGTAGTAGTAGTAAAATGGTAACTATTCCCTCTGTAATACAGATAAAACCATTAAGGCTCAAAGAGTAATTTACCCAAGATCACATTACTAATTGATACTTTACTTTGAACTCACTGATCTCAAACTCTAAAGTCCATTTTCTTCCTGCTATGACAAGCCCAGTCTCTTCCTTCTAACCCTAGCCAGGCACAGTTCTGGACTTAAAAAAAAAATTCATGGAAAAAATTCCATAATCTTTTTATTTCATTTTTCCACAAACTTTTTGAAGTCCCTCTACATATGGTTGAATCCATTCCCTTCAACTTGGAGGATGCTATCACACTCAGGAGTATGAACTGAATGAATTATGGGTCACAACAAGCATGCCAATTGGATTATTCTTAGTGATAGTTGCAAACTGTGGGACCCCATGAGCCCAGTAGCAAAGATCAGTTTGAGGACGAAGGTGCACTTGACCCAAGTCATGGTATTTTCAATAACCTCATAGGCATGTAAAAGTTAGACAATGATTAAGGTAGAATGTAGAAGAAATGATGCATTTGAGTAATGGTGTTGGAGAAGAATATTCAAAGTACCATGGACTTCCAGAATAATAAGCAAATCTGTTGGAAGAAATACAGTCAAAATGCTCCTTGGAAGTATCATTGTCTCTGATACTTTGGACCTGTTATCAGGAGGGACCGAACCAGTCCCTACAGATGGTCATCATGCTTGATAAAGTGGAGGATCAGCCTAAAAGAGGAAGACCTCCAACGAGATGGACTGGCACAGTGACAGCATCTGAAGTGTAACAATTGTGAGGTTTTGTTCTGTTGTACATGATGTCACTATGAGTCAGAATACCTAACAACAACAACAAAAACTTGAGTCTGGTGGGATGACCCTGATAGAAAGCTGCCAAACTTGATGGGATCACTGGTGTAAGTCCTACTAAAGGGAACCAAAATTAAGGACTGAAACCCCAGTTGTGCCAGGGAAAATAAATCCAAAAGTTGAAATGGAGATGAAGGATTTGGAAACAGGATGGACCAAACATAATATAGAAAACAACACAGAATCTGCCAGGGCAGTCCATTCATTAAAAAGTAACCAGTAGAAGCTTCCCTTTTAAGTATAATATTTAGGACATAATTGGGCTTAGAGAAACCTCAGGGGAGACACTAAGCAGGTTTCTGGCAAATGTCTTTAATTATTAAGAAAAACAAAAAAACTGCCATTGATTTGATCCCAACTTATAGCAATCCTCTATAGGGTTTCTGAGATTGCAGACAGCCTCATCTTTCTCCTGTGGAGCAGCTGGTGGGTTTGAACTGCTAAGCTTGGGGTTAGCACTTCAGTGCTTATTTGTCCTACAGCACCAGGAAAGCTCCTTATTAAAAGACATAGATTATTAAGAAAGATATGCTATACACACTAGCCTCTGAACCCAAGATCAGAATTGATGTCTAGCTATAAGCTCTGGGAATAAAGATACAGCAAACAGCAGTATTTTCCTTCATTGATAATTCACTCCATTGTTGTAAAGTGCTATAGAGTCAGTTCCAACTCAGAGCAACCCTGTACAGGGTTTCTGAGGAGTGGTTGGTGGTTTGAACTGCCAATCTTGAGGTTCAAACTGAACTTATAGTCCAGTGCTTATCCTCTAGCATCACACCAGTCTCTAGTCAGCCTTAACTACAAAGGAAATTAGGGTTAGGTGTCTCCTCTGTCTTTGCTGGGATCTATTTGTCAGAAATGGAGCCACATGTACTTTTGAAAATTTGGACCAAGCTTAAGTGAGCTATATATACATTATTGCTCAGAGGATATATCTCCCAAGAATTACTGACAAAGTCACAACTGTAACGTTCTGCAGTCAGCATTGAGGGCAGAGCACTCAGGAGTATCAGGTGTCAGGTTGAGATATCTTCACCTTATCCTCTGGCTCTTTCTGTTTCGAAAACAATGGTGTTGAGAGATGGCAGTGATTAGATTTCTGTCTGTCATCTTTATTCAGACCTGTACCCTAGTTGTAAAATGGCCACATGAAAGGTGCTCTTGCTAAACTACAAACTTTTGTTCTTGCTACATAATCACTTGCTTCCTGGATGATAGGAAAATATAATCATGCTTGTAATGTAACCCATTAATCCTTGGAGAAATAGTTATTAGTTGCTGTCAAGTCATTGTGACCCCATGCACAACGGAATGAAATGTTGCCTAGTCCTGCACCCTCCCATGATGGATTACAGTGTATCATGGTAATCCATAGGATTTTCATTGGCTGATTTTTAGAAATAAATTGCCAGTCCTTTCTTACCATTCCAATTTAGTCTTGAAGCTCTGCTGAAATCTGTTCAGCATCATGTTGTTACTGTTGTTGTTAAGTGCCATCTAGTCAATTCCGACCCATAGCGACCCTGTATAGGGTTTTCAAGGAGCAGCAGGTGAGATTGAACCACTGACCTTGCAGTTCAGATGACTTTGCAGCCTGATGCATTAGCCCACAGTGCCACACCAGGACTCCATTCAGCATGACTACAACACACAAACCTCCACTGACAGATGGCTGGTGAGTAGACACTAGGTGCACTGGTAGGGAAATCGAGCTGGGTCTCCCACAAGGAAGATGAGAAATCTACCACTGAATCAGCACTGCCCTAGGAGTAAAGGTACCATGAGAATATTATCTTGGCTTTTAATAGTGTTTCTCAGTTTGGAAACTTCTTTTGCCTACCTAGCATCTTAGTCACTACCATCAATCCCATGAGGAAGGACGTTATCTACACTCAGTCACTGGGAAAATGAAATCTTTGTCATGTCCTACCTGCCTGCATCTCTAGCCTCTTTAGGTAGTACTCTGCCCCTCACTCACTAGGGGCAAGTTAGGTTCCAGCTATTCTAACTTTGTTTCTGTTCTTAGAACATTCCAGACTCATTCTCATCTTATGACCATCTTGCCCATTGTTTGTTCCTTCTAGAATGCTCTTACCTCAACTATATACATGCTAGTTCTCCTCCTTCTCACTCAGGTCTCAGCTCAAATTTCACTTTCTCAGATAATATTTCCTGCCCACTCTCAATGATGTGGCCATACAGCACTGAACACCATTAACTCAAAGTTAACCCATTCTTATAACATAATCCACAAAGGCAGAATTCTATGTCCTACTTTGGTGAATAGTAACTGGGATCTTAGAAGCTCATGAGCATCCATCTAAGGTTCAGCCATTGGTTTCTCCTCATACTGAGCAAAGAAGAGTGAGGGGAAAAAAAGTGAAACAAAACTCAAAACCATATAAAAGACTAGACTTAATTGATTGAATCAAGATTGATAGAACCCTTGAAATTATGGCCCTTAGTCACTCTTCAGGTCTGGTAATAAACTCACCCCTATGTCATTGTTTTCACTCAAACAATAGGCAGGTCTATAAGAAGAGATCAATAATACTTAGGGAGGAACACACTCTTTGGAATTTGAGATCAGAAGGGCAGCATACCCAAAAACAAAGCTCCAAAGGGTTAGGAAAGAAGGAGGAAAAGAAACAGGAAACACAGGGAGGAAATGGAATAAGTGGTGTTGCACTATGGGTAGTACAATCAATGAGATGAAAAAATGTATATGAATTGTTGAACGGAAAACTGATCTCTGTAAACCTTCACCAAATTCACAATTAAAAATAAAAAAATAAAAATAAAACTATACCATCCTCCCTGTGAGGGAGAATGGGAAAATTACTTTTAAGTCTTTTCAGTCCTGTAAATTAACCATGGTATTGGTAAAGAATATTAGATACAGGAGAACTTCCAAAAGAACAAACAAGTCAGTCTTAGAAGAACACCATGTTTAGTAAAATGAAGACCCTACTGCCCGTGGGTGAAGCAAATGATTAAGTGCTCCAGTACTAGTTGAAAAGTTGGCAGTTTGAACCCACCCAGAGGCACATTGAAAGATAGGTCTGGAAATCTGCATCCAAAAAGCCATAGCCATGAGAATCCTTTGGAAAATACTGATTTTGCAATGAGTTAAAATTGACTTGACAGCAACTAACAACAGCACAGTGGAGGGTCAGTGGAAATGAGGGAAACTCAATGAAATGGATTGACACCATAGCTGCAACCATCTACTGAAACATACCAGTCATCATGAAGATGGCACAGAATTAGCAAGATTTTGTTCTGCTATACATAAAGTCACATGAGCCAGAGCCAACTTGCTGGCAACTAACAGCAAATATGATACAAGTCAATTTCCTACTCACTCGCCACAAAAGCTTGAAAATCACTCCTCTCTGATGACCACTGGTATTAGATGCTACTTTGATGGATAAAAGTTAGTCCTGATTCTGAATAGATCAAGCACAGAGTGTTTAGTTTCCCAGGATGCTTTTAACTAATAAGTTCTGTCATTAATGAAGAGGATTTCAAACAATGATAGATTAATAAAGGCGATACATGAGGAATTTTCTGACTGAATCTTGATAGAACCCTTTTTCTAAGACCAAGAACTGGATGATGAGTTAAGTGGGAGGCTGTTTATTACTAATATTCTAATAGTGGTGGTAATAGTGTTGACCCAAAATTTCCTCTCACACACCCTGGGTGGAGAGCAAGAGTAAGGAGTATCCTCATCTAAATATTTATCTGGCAGACTTGTACTCAATCATAAAACATCCATACTCAGTGATGAAATTCCACCTCCTGTCCCTGTCCCACAGTGATCTTCCTGGCCTTGCTTTTTTATATGTGTACACAGGAGGAGGGCTCATCAAGTCCCTGGAAAGTGCTAACTGTTAAGGAGAAGAGTAAACACTAGACTGAGAGTTAGAAGACCTGGGTTTGGATTCTAAATCCATTCCATCCTAGTTGAGGGATCTTAAACAAACCACGTTCTCTCTCTGAGGCACAGCTTCCTCATTTTGTACAACAAGGACTTGGATCCAATCTTAATCTAAAACCCTGGATTGCTCAAGGAAGTGAGATGATACATTTGAAAGTTCAATATAATCCATAACACGGTACAAATGTGATATTAAAGAATTTGGTTCCGTGAAGGAGAAAAAGTACCAAAGGGTACTGAGGATGTGCAGGTAAAGTGTCTCTTTCCTCTATAAGTCCCTGATAAGACAGTAGCATTTTATTATTATAATCAGCAGCAGCATCTGTTTGACAAAATACCTGTAAATTATAAACCTCATGAGGCTTCAGAATGATTTCACTTGCATACATTCTGTTTACAAGCCAATATTTAGAAGCAGTGCTCACCCCAATGCACAAAGTGAGTTTGCCTCTTGTTATTAGTTCATGAGTGTCCTTTGATTTGACAGCAGGTCTTCTGCCTGACAGCCCCAAGGTAGTCATGATCCTTCAACTAGTCATGACTATCTATTGACTTTCCACAGGACATCACTAGCAGATTTCTTTCATTAGGTTTTATTCTTCCAACAACCCTACAAGGTGAATGCTAGGCATTCAGACACTGAAACTAGAAGAAGGGAAGTAACTTGCCCAAAGTCAGTTAATGCTGAAGTATCAGAGCAGGCTGACTTGGCTCTGAAGCTCTCACTCTACCTTTGAAAGACAGCAAAGCTTCCTACGCATGCTGTACCCTCTGCTTAGTCTCCCAAAGAAGTGACCAGGAAGTGTGATCTGACCCTACCCCAGACCCCCCACCACCTCCCAGTGGCTCCAAGTCCACGTGGCCTTCTACACAGCCAGCTCTGACTTCCCCTGAAGTCTGTCATCCAAGGAAAGTTCACTTGAAGCAGAACAGCAGGACTTTCCACTCTGCAGAGGACTCCAGCCTTGCCAAGTTCCCCATTAGCCAGGCTCTTGGAGGTGGGCCTGGTGCACTCTCATTGCATAAGTGTTATTCCAGCCTGTTCCTGGAATCGGAAATATGGCAAACCATTCACCTGGTGGGGAGCCCTTGCCTGGACGGGCTGTTGTTTGGTTAGCTGCGTCTTTAGGGTCCATTCCAGGAGACCCGCTTGTGAAAAGGTGTGTCTGGCAAGGCCCATTTCATAAGTCAAAGTTACCTTGCTTTCTCTATTTTTCATTAACCCAACACACATCTTCCCTCCCAATGATCTTTCCATTCCTCCTCAGCAGCCTCTGACCTCGTCCATTCTCTCTCTGTCTATGTCTGAAATGGCACAGTGGCCTTCTTGATGGTCTCCAAGGCTTCCTGACTTCAGTAGGCCCAGATGTGGGCCAACCTCCACACTGAGGCTGGGCAGATCTTTCCAAATGTTAATCCTATTACATCAGTTCCCGGCCTAAAATCCTTCAATGGTTCTTTAGCACCTAAGAAATAAATGTTTCTATACTGTTAGGAGATTCTTTTTTTTTTTTAAACAAGAATATACTATTGTTATAATTTCACACACACAAAAAGTTATTTTAAAATAACATACTTATATATGCCTCCTGCCCTAGATGCAAGTTACTTAAAGAAAAGTGACTTTATTTGTCTTTATGGACCTAGACTATAGTGTAGTGCTCTATAAAAAGTTCTGGTACCACAGTGGGCTAAATGATCAACTACTAACTGAGGTCAACAGGTCGAACCCAGCAGACACTCCGAGGGAGAAAGATAAGGAAGTCTTTTTCTACAAAGATTTACAGTCACAGAAACCCTATCCTCGAAAGTCACTATGAGTCACAATCGGCTCAAGAGCAGGGGGTACATAAAGTAGGTACTTGCTATTGATTGAATCTTGCCCACCCAAAATATGTGCCTGAGTCCTGACCTCTAATCCTGTAAACATAATCTCATTCAGCAATAGTTTTCTTTGTTACATTAGCAAAGCCATATCACATATCACAGTGTGTCTTAAACCCTACTGTTATCACCTATTTCTGGATATTATAAGGAGCAATGTAGGCATTAGACAAGCAAGAACAAGTTAGGGACAACAGAAGAACATATAGGGTCACCAAGGAAGTGAGGAACTCCAGGGCTATAGAGGGGAAGCCAACTATTATCCCCAAAGATGACAACAAGAGATCTTTCCCCTCAAACCAGTGCACTGAATTCAGAATTTTCTGGTGTCACACTGTAGGTTAATGCACTAGACTGTAAAGTCAGTTTGAACCGTAAGGTCGGTGGTTCAAGCTCACCAGGTGCTCCTCGGAAACCATATACAGATTCCTATGGGTCGGACTCAAGCGTGACAATAGTGCGGTTGGCCCAGGATCGGGCAGTTTTTCATTCTGCTGTGCATAAGGTCGCTATGGGTCAGTACCAACTCGATGGCACCTAACAACAACAACAACAACGGGTCAGAGCCAACTTGCCAGCACTTAACAACAAAGCTGTGAGAGGAGTCATGGTATGATACCATAGGATAAGTACTTGACCTCATGGTCGGTTTTAACCACAAGGCTAGTGGTTCAGCCTTTCCAGCCTCTCCTCGGAAACCCAGTATAGTGGTGCTATGAGTTGGAAACAACTTGATGGCACTTAACAATAAAGTTGTGAAAAAATTGGAAGAGATACATATTTGTGTCCATTCCAAAGAGAAGTGATCCAACAGGATGTGGAAATCATTGGACAATACCACTAACATCACATGCAAATAAAATTTTGCTGAAGATAATTAAAGAACTTTTGCAACAGTACACTGACAGAGAACTGTCAGAGGTTCAAGATGGATTCACATGAGGTCTGTCATTGTTGACATTAGATGGATCTTGGCTACCAGAAAGATGTTTACCTATACTTCACTACTGTACAAAGCTTTTGACTTTATCTATCATGACACATTAAGTGTGGTGCTGTGGGTTAATGTGCTGGACTGCAAAGTTGGTTTGAACTGCAAGGTCAGCAGTTCAAGTTCACCAGCTGCTCATCTGAAACCCTATGCAGGGTCACTATGGATCAGAGCCAACTCAATAGCACTTAACAACAACAAATCATGACACGTTATGAATAACATTGCAAAGAAAGGGTATTCTAGACCACTTGATTGTGCTCAGGAGGAACCTGTACCTAGAAAAAGAGGCAGCCATTTAAACAGAACAAGGGGACACTGTTGTTGTTGTTGCTGTTATTAGGTGCCATCACATTGGCACTGACTCATAGCAACCCTATGCACAACAAAAAGAAACACTGCCCTGTCCCGCAACAACCTCATAATCATTAGTCCATTGCTGCCATCACTGTGCTAATTCATCTCATTAGGGGTCTTCCTCTTTTTCTCCAACCCTCCACTTTACCAAGCATGATATCCTTCTCCATCGACTGGTCCCTCCTGACAATGTCTGAAATATGACACACGAATTCTGGCCAACCTGGCCTCCAAGGAGCACTCTGGCTGTACTTCTTCCAACACAGATTTTTTTTTGTTGTTCTTTTGGCCGTCTGTGGCACTTTTAATATTCTCCACCAACACCGTAACTCAAATGCATCACTTCCTCTACAGTCTTCCTTATTAACTGTCCAACTTTCACATGCCTATGAGGTTATATGACTTGGATCAGGTGCACGTTAGTCCTTAAACTGACATCTTCACTCTTCAACACTTTAAAGAGGTCTTGCGCAGCAGACATGCGTGATGCGATCCACAGTTTGATTTCTTGACTTTTGCTTTCATAAGTGTTGATAGTTGATCTGAGCAAAATGAAGTGTTTGACAACCTCAATCTTTTCTCCATTTATATGGATGTTATTTATTGATCCAGTGATAAGAATTTTTGTTTTCTTGACATTGAGGTGCAAGTGGTACAGAAGGCTGTGGTCTTTAGTCTTCATCAGTATTTTAAGCCCTCTTCGCTTTCAGCAAGGAAGGTTGCATCATCTGTATATCACAGATTGTTAATAAATCTCGCTCCAATCCCAATACCATGCTTTTCATCATATAATCTAGCTTCTCGGATTATTTGCTCAGCATACAGATTGAATAATTATGGTGAAAGAATTCAGCCCTGGTGCACATGTTTCCTAATTTTAAACCATTCAGTGTTCCCTTGTTTAGGTCAATGAACCGCCTCTTGGTCTACATACAGTTTCCTCATGAGCACATAATCTATAATTCTCATTATCCACAATGTTGTCTATAGCTTTTCATGACCCACACAATCAAAAGACTTTGCGTAGTCAGTAAAGCACAGGTAAACATCTTTCTGGTATTCTCTGCTTTCAGCCAAAATCTATCTGATGTCAGCAATGATAGTCCCACTCCATGTCCTCTTCTGAATCCAGCTTGAACCTCTGGAAGTTCTCTATCAATGTATGGTTGCAGCCATTTTTGTATTATCTTTAGCAAGATTTTGCTTGCATGTGATATTACGATATTGTCCAATGATTTCTGCTTTCTATTGGGTCACCTCTCTTTGGAATGGGCACAAATATGGATCTCTTCCAGGCAGGTAGTTGTCTTCCATGTTTCTTGGCATAGATAAGTGAGTGCCCCCACTGCCACTTCAGTTTGTTGAAAGATTTCAATTTGTATTCCATCTATTCCCAGAGCCTTGTTTTTTGCCAATGACTTCAATGCACCTTGGACTTCTTCCTTAAGTATCATTGGCTCTTGATCACATGCTACCTCTTGAAATGGTTGAACATTGACGATTTTTTTTTTTTTTTTTTTTTTTAGAACACATAAAACAAGGCAACATTTATTCTTTTTTCTCCTCTTCAGGGATAGGATCCGTTGGTGGCTCCTCCACAGTTGCACTCTTGCTCTCTGAGCTGGTGTTACTGTCACTGGTCCCTTCCTCTGCCATACTGTCAACCCCTTCCTGTCCACTCTCCTTGTCCTCAGGAGTCGACCTGCCTTCTTCACCATTCTGCTGGCTTTCTGTTGTTTCCTCAAGGTGGGTCTCCTCTGTCTCCATTGGAATGTTCTCATCTTCCTTCTTTTCTTCTGTTTTGTGAGCTGCTTGCTCTTCCTCAGGAACAATGCTGCTCTGACTGCATTCCGCCTGCTCTGCGGCCTCTTTCTCCCTTTCCTCCTGCCTTTTGCGGGCCTGTTCCTCTGCCTGTGCAATTTCAGCTGCAGTTTTCTCCATGTCCACTTCTACCTTCAAACCGCACAGCCTTTTCAGTTCACTGTTGAATGAGTCTGTGTTCTCCAGGAATCGCCTCTTCTTTTCCTGATACCGCTCCTCTATTTGAAGAAGTTCAGCTTCTAGCTTTCACTGATGAACCATTAAAGACTGGACCTGTCATTTGAGGACCTGCATTCTAGCTGTTGTGACAACTGACCGGACATCTGGTACCACACTCTCACTAAGAATCTCACTGATAAGGCGGTGGTTTCTCTGGAAACGGGTGGTGGCTGTATGCTTCATTGAAAAGCCATCATCATCATCATCGGGTTCTTCAGCAGGCTGAATGCTCATGTAAGGTTCTCCTTTCTCCATGTGAGACTGTCTCTGTCGACTTTCTTCCTCTAAAGCAGCTTCTGCTCAACTTTTTGCATTTATGTACACAAAGTATGTGGGGGAATTATGATAGGCCTTCATAGACTCATTGTATTCTATCTTCTCTGCTTCGTATTTGTTTAAATATTCCTGTTTTTCTTCATCAGTGAGATCTCGTCACATGCCACCAATAATCTTGCCAGTCTCCCACAACTTTAGGTCAGGGTTGGAGGCCTTAACTTGGTCCCAGACCTTGCTGCTGTACCTCATGTAAGGCATCAGTGGCTTATCTGGTGGCTTTGGGGTTTTGGAATCATAATACCAGAGGATGCTGTGACCCGGCTGTTGGTGCCCGGGTTCCCTCCCAGCCTGTAGTTGTTGTAGGCGAGATGACTGTATGGATTGTATCCCACAAACCCTGGTGTGTTGGGCATTTGTGTTGCAGGAGCTGGGGTGGGAGGTGGGGCATTAGATGGTCTTTTTGACATTTTGGAAGATTTAAGTTCTCAGTTCCTTAAGAATGAATCTGAGACACTGCTGGCAAATAAAGCGCCTGCAACTCCAGCTTCGCTTCCCTTTGTCGACCATTTAATTTTAGTACAGTGACTTTGTATATTGCTTCCATCTTCTCTGGATGCTTTGTGCATCATTCAATACTTTGCCCATATAATCCTTCAATACCGCAAGTCCAGGCTTGAATTTTTTTTTTTTTTTTTTTTCAGTTCCCTCAGCTTGAGAAATGCTGAGTGTGTTCTTCCCTTCTGGTTTTGTAACTCCAAGTTTTTTTCACATTTTGTCATAATATTTGACTTTGTCTTCTCAAACTGACCTTTGAAACTTTCTATTTAGCTCTCTTATCTCCTCATTTCTTCCATTTGCTTTTGTTTCTCTACACTAGAGAGCAACTTTCAGAGCTTCTTTTGATATCCAGTTTGGTCTTTTCCTTCTTTTTTGTCTTCTTTATGACCTTTTGCTTTCTTTCTGTATGATGTCATCCTATTATTCTTCTGGCCTTCAGTCATTGGTGTCTAATATACATTGAATCTGCTCTTCAGATAATCTCTAAATTCAGGTGGGACATATTCAAGGTCATATTTTCGCTCTCATGTACTTGTTTTCATTTTCTTCAGCCTCAACCCGAACTTGCATTTGATCTATTGATGATTGGTTTCACAGTCAACCTTGGGCTTTGTTTTGGCTGATGATACACAGTTTTTCAACTGTCTTTTTTTCAGATGCAGTTAATTTGATTTCTGTGGATTCCATCTGATGAGGTCCATTTATGTAGTTGTCTTTTATGGTGTTTAAAAAAGGCCTTTGCAATGAAGAGGTTGTTGGTCTTTCAAAATTCTATCATGTGATCC
Organism: Chrysochloris asiatica; assembly: GCF_000296735.1. Taxonomy (NCBI): domain Eukaryota; kingdom Metazoa; phylum Chordata; class Mammalia; order Afrosoricida; family Chrysochloridae; genus Chrysochloris; species Chrysochloris asiatica. The sequence continues at coordinate 23,558,850 of NW_006408544.1, forward strand.
CATGCATTGTTTCTATCATCAAGGCCATATTTTCCAACTAATGATCTTTCTTTGTTTCCAACATTTGCATTCCAATAACCAGTAATTATCAATATATCTTGAGCGCATGTTTGATCAATTTCAGATTGAAGAAGTGTGTAGAATTTTTCAATTCTGTCATCACTGGCTTTAGTGGTTGGCCATAATTTTATATAATAGTTGTATTAACTTGACTTCCTTGTAGGCATATGGATATTATCCTATCACATTGTACTTCAAGACAGATCTTGATATGATTTTTTTTTTTTAATGATGAATGCAACGCCATTCCTTTTCAGTTCATCATTTCCAGCATAGTAAACCATGTGATTGTCGGATTCAAAATGGCCAATGCCAGTCCATTCCAGCTTACCAATGCCTAGGAAATTAATGTTTATGCATTCCATTTCATTTTTGACATTTTCTAATTTTCCTGGATTCATACTTAGTACATGCCATGTTCCAATTATTAATGGATGTTTAGAACTGTTTCTCTCCATTTTGAGTTGTGCCCCATTAGGAAATGAAGATCATGAAGGCTTTACTCCATTCGCATCATCACGGTCAACTCTGCTTTGAGGAGGCTGCTCTTCCCCAGCCATATTTTGAGTGCCTTCCAAGCTGAGGCATTCATCTTTTGGTACTATATCTGATAATATTCTGGTGCTCTTCATCATGTTTCAGTATTTAGTATTCTGATTTTGACAGTGATCCACTGCTATTCATAATATTTTCAGTGACTAAATATTCAGAAGTAGTCTGTTTCTCCTTCTTCCTAGTCTGTCTTCATCTGGAAGCTCAGCTGAAACCTATCCACTGTGTGTGACCCTGCTAGTACATAAAAAACCTATGGCATAGCTTCCAGAATCACAGCCATGCTCAAGCCAGGACAGTGCAACAAACTGACAGAGGAGTGGTGGAAAGGGCCACTAAATGGTTTAAAATCAGGAAAGGTATGTGTCCGGGTTATATTATTTCACCATACTTATTTAACTTGCATGCTTAGCAAATAATCCAAGAAGCTGGATTAAATGAGGAAGAATGTGGCATCAGGATTTGAGGAACACTCATTAACTACCTAAGAGATACAGATGAGAGTATCATGCTTGCTGAAAGTGAAGAGGACTTAAAATACTTACTGATGAAGATCAAAGACCACAGCCTCCATTATGGCTTGCACCTCAATGTAAAGAAAACAAAATTTCTCACCACTGGACCAATAAACAACATTATGATAAATGGATAAATGAAGAAAAGATGGAAGTTGTCAAGACTTCCTTTTGCTCCGATCTGCTATCAGCACTCATAGAAACAACAGCCAGGGAATCAAAGGCTATATTGCATTATGAAAATCTGCTGCACAAGACACTGAAGAGAAATGAATCTCAGCCACAGATTCCTTCAAATCTGCAGGTTGCCTTGTCAAGGTCAAGAGTCAGTGATAAGGTTCAGGGATTAATTACTTTTCCTCACAGAAGATGTGGAACGATATAAACTATTCAAATTTACACACTAACCACCAATACTAAAGAAGAAGAAATTGAAGATGTTTGCCAAATTCTGAAGTCTAAAATTGATCAAACATGCAATCAAGATATATTGACAATTATTGGTGATTAGAATTCAATTATTGGAAATAAAGAAGAAGAATCAGTAGTGGAAAATATAGCTTTGGTGCTAGAAATCACTCCAGAGATCACATGATAATAATGTGCAAGACCAAAGACTTATTCATTGCATATCAATTTGACTCTGGGGGAACCCAGTGATTCTGTAGGAGTCCATCAGCCACTCTGAGGGGGAAAGATGAGGCTTTCTGTTCCCAAAAAGATTTTCAGCCTCAGAAACCCTATTCAGCGTCACTATGAATCAGAGCCCACTCAACAACACTTAACAACAGTAACAACAGCTGACTTGGAATAATGAAAGGGGGATATGTCCAAACCCTCCCCCTTGCAGTGGAAAATCTACATATAACTTTTTATGCCCCCAAAACTCATCTACGAGTAGCCTTCTGTTGACCAAAAGCCTCACTGCTAATGAGCAAAGAATACATACCTTGGTGTGTTGTATTATTAAATACTGCACCTATATAAAAACTACATTTTTAATAAAAAAAATTTTTGTCTTAAAGTATTTCTTAAAATGCGCATGGTTTTTGCACTGTTGATGCAGCTGCAGTGATGGTTTCATGAATATCCTTTTCTTGTTTTACAGAGGTCCTTATGCTAGATTCATTTATCTTGAAACAATGGTATTGCCGCTCAGACCTCGATTTACAACCAAATTTTTCTTGTCGTGTTATGTCTTGTCTCTGCTTCTTGGGAATATTTCCAGCATCAGTAGTGGCACTTCATATGACACCAATAGTGGTATTTAAGATTTATAATATTGCACTAAAAATGATGAAAAAATACAGAAGAACCATGATAGATCACTTTTTACAGTGATATCCAATTTAGTGGGGAAACAAACTGTTCACATAGAAGTGACTAGTGGTACACAGTGTTCAGAAAACAATCCACTTTTCAAGTAGACCTGCATAGTTCAAGCTCACGTTGTTCAAGGGTCAACTGTATGTTTTGCAACCTCATATATGGTAACTATATATGTAAATCTAACTGGATGGAATATACAGGATTCAAATCAACTATATCTACAGGAAAAAAATGATGAAGAAGTTCAAAATCAAGTCAGAACAAGGCCAGGTGCCAACAAATAATTGCTCATATGCAAGTTCAGGTTGAAGCTGAAAAAAAAGTAAACCAAGTTCACAAGAGTCACAGTATGACCTTGAGTATATTGATGGTAGAGATCATCTCAAGAATAGAGTTGACTCATTGAAAACTATTAGCCAAAGATCATATGAGTTGTGGGGTGACATAAAGGAGATCATACACAAAGAAAGCAATCTGGGAGAACAATTTCAGCCATGCTCTATAATCCCATATATTTGAAGCCTCAATGGTAGTCTTTCCTGCAGCTTGTCCCCTTGGAATCAAATTGATATTCCAATGTGTACTAGCACTGTGGCATATAGCAAATTATTTAACTGTTTTAGACTCCATGTTTTCATGCATTAGTTCTCATGGGCTAGTTGTGCAAAATAAGCGAATTGATACATATACATATGTTGTATAATGGCTAATGCAGTAAAGACTCATGAAAACAGTTGAAGCGTTTCCTTGTATACAAGTAGACTCTCCTCCAAGATTGTTGTTGTTGTTATTGTTAAGTTACTTTGAGTAGGTCGTATAGGGTTTCTGAGGAACCACTTGTGGGTTTGAACTGCAAATTCAAATTCGCAAATCTGTATAGGGTTTCTGAGGAACTGCTGGCAGTTTGAACTGCTGACCTAGTGGTTTATAGTCCAGTGTTGATCTTGCAGCACCACACCAGGTACTTGAGTTGTAAAGACAGTGTCTTACTCATCTTTTCTTTTCTTAGTGTTCTTAGGGTATGTCCTTGAATGGATCAGGTGCCTAGCAAATAGTTTGTGTAGAAATTAACATTAGATATTACTAGCCTTTAACCTGCCAAAGCTGATCCTTCTCTTCTAGGTGGTTGGTACTTTCAAAAGTTAATCCCCTGGAAGCAGTATTTTCTTATGTGTTACTATTATCAGTAAGAGGGAGAAACTACCAACATATGGAACTGAAACACTCACGTTGGTTTGACCAACACAGTCCCTCCCTGTGGGCTGTTCTGGTTGAGATGGTACATCTTGCTCTGAAGGTCTGGGTGAACTAAATATCAGAACAAGAGGAATCAGGTGAAAGGACAATCTGACAGCACTCAGCTAAGGGTTCTGAAGATTTCAAGTGATGCAAATGGTTAACATGCTAAATTGATCATTGAAAGTACTATGAGGCACTGCCAAAGAAACTCCTGGCAGTCTGCTTCCAAAAAACCAGCACTTAAAAACCCTGTGTAATACAGATCTGCTCTGGCACACATGAGGTCACCATGAGTGAGTATGAATCAACTCATCAGCAACTGGGTTTTGCTTTACTTCTGGCAGATCCAAGCACACAGTGTGAACCAACTGATGAACTTTTCCTCTTTAAGTCTGCTTTCCTTCTTTCTTTAAATATGTTTAAGATGCATAGTTAGACTAAGATCAGCTGTCTTGCTGATCAGGGATTTGCATATCTGGGCACTCATTCATGTGTGCCTATTTAACCTTTAACTCTCAGAGGATAATCTTGTTTCTTTAGTTTCAAGTTCTCCCAGGAAGTTCTTTGTCACCCTATGTACCCGTAACAGTGGTTTCCTTTGAAAGCAGCCTGGTACTGTGGAATGAGCAAAAAATCTAGAGTCAGGAAACTGGGGTTTAAGAACAAGCTCAGACACTTTGATGAAATGAACCTCTTGTCATGTGCTAAAGGAATGAAATACTAATAACTATTCCTCCAGGGTAGTGGCAAGGATCAAACGAAGTAAAGAAAGTTATCAACCCTATATAACATGTTAGTCATTATTTTTGTTCTCCTTATATAATGTTTGGAAAAACGACACAATTTGACTCTCATTAAACCAGTTTGATGGAAACAAACCACCCTTCAAATATGAGGCAGGATTTCACACTCAACCACTGAGTGATCTATCACAGTCATGGTTCCCAGAACAGACACATATTTTTTGCATCTGAGATGCTGGACCCAGATTTCCCTAAAGGATGTGTCTGTAGAAGCATCCAATTGGACAGATTTCCTAAAGAACTCTCTGGGGAGAGGTGCAATATTTTTGCTCTATTTTGAATAGACAGGTTGTTCCTGATTAACAATGGATTCCATTCCCACAATCCCATCCTAAGTCAGTTCTGATGGAAGTCAAATACTTCTTTTTAATTTTTTTTAATGTTTTCATGATTTTATCAGTATCTTTATAAATCTAATTTTTGAACACCAGTGAGTGTGCATCTGACAATGATACCATCAGTAAATTACACACTGCCACACTGTATGTAATGCATAAAGATAAGATGCACCAAAAAAAGAAAAAGACGGTTGAAGTGCAATTCATCATAACTCAAATATGTTATAAGTAAGGGACTACCTGTAGCTAGAAGCTCAAGTGATATGAAAGCCAAGAACTCAGTGGAGACTTATCCAGAAAATATTCAAACTTTCATGAGACCAGAAGGAGTTCACTTGGTGTTGGTTTGATTCAACTGTCAAATAGTAACAGATGCAATGGTTCTTTTTAACTAGGCTACCCCTTGTAGAGAATAACAGCATGAACAGTATTTGGCAAATTAATTTACCTATTGTAGGGTTAACCATCTGGGGTCAGATCAAATGTGGTCCCAAAGAATTAGGAGGTCCTAGCAAAACATCCACTGCTGTTAATTACAGAATGGTATGCTGTTGAAGCCAAAGCAGATGTTGTTTTTAAGCTTCTTCATCCTATGACCAGCTTCAACTCAATCCCTCAACACTTCATAGCACCTAGCTTCTGCTTCAGCAAGATATGCGCACTAACTGTGATCCCTCCATGCCATGGCCATTCGTATCTTCATGTCTTCACTCATACTGCTATTTGCCAAGTACTGGTGAAGGAATAAGGGGAGTGCAGTGGTCTTGTCTATAAATTCTAAACATCTAGCATGACATCTAAATGGAGAAGTAGCTCAGTGAATATTAGATACATGAATGAATGAATGAATGAGTCAGTGAATAAGTGAATGAATTAATGAATTATGTGGTGAATGAATGAGTGAATAGGTGAATGAATAAATTAATTAATGAAAACCTGTGCTTTCTTCCCTCAAAGATAAGCTTAGTTGCCATATTGCTTTTTTGCAGGCTGGTCCATACACTATAGTATCCACCACACAGTAGGAAAAGGGAGGTCAGTGAAACCCAGTGGATAAAATTGAGTATCAGATTCACTGAGTTTCATATCCTTGATAGCACAGTGGTTAAGTGCTTGGCTGCCAACCAAAAAGTCAACAGTTCAAACCCATCAGCTCCTCTGATGAGAGAAAGATATGGCAGTCCACTTCTATGAAAACTGGAACACTTATGGGGCAGTTCTACTCTGTTGCGCTGTGGGTTAATACTCCAGACTGAAAAACCGTTTGAACTGCAAGGTCGGTGGTTCAAGCTCACCAGTCGCTCCTCGGAAACCCTGTTTAGGGTCGCTATGGGTCGGATCCGACTCGACGGCACTTAACAACAACAATGAGTCAGAGTGAATTCCATAGCAATGGGTTTGGGTTTTTTGTTTGTTTGGATTTTAATTCCCACCACTAGGGGAGCCTGGAACCAGTGCTAAGGACTAGGTATATTGATTAGGTAAAAGCTCTGAGTAATAACCTATTCTGCTAAAATGTGGATTGTTGTAAAACACCTCAGATTGTGTCCCCATAATGAATGAAATGGGTCAATGCCACTTCTCTTCTTGTAATAGAACAGGGTCCACTAAGAAAAGAATAAAAATGGTGTTGTTAAAGGAATAGATGTGTGTGTATTTCTTATATCTGCTAAACTATCATCCTCCACTTTACAGATAAAAAAACCAAGTCCCCAAGAGATGATGTGATTTGCCCAAAGTCATATCACTAGTTCATGGCTGAAAGAATCAAACCCAGATCTGCCTAAGCCCTTGATCTTTTTACCCACTGCTAGAGATGACTAGGCCAGTAGTTCTCAAACTTGACAATGTATTAGAATCACCTAGAGAGATTAGGAAAACACAGATTTTCTGATTCAGTAGGTCTGGGAAAGGGTGTGAGTATTTGCATTTTTATTGTTTTCCAATGAAAAAGAATGAGTCTGGTCCAAAGACCACACTTTGAGAACTATTTGGCTAGAGTCTCAGAAAGGATTCTTAATTGCATTTAATAGAAATCAACATGAACAAAAAATGAGTATTGTATCACAATATCACAGTATTGCTTCCACCTTCAAGATGGCGGATCAGGTAGACGTGTAGTGAGGAGCTCGGTCAACGACAACACGGAATACCGGGCCAAGAGGACTCATGAGTTGGTGTTAGAACTCTGTAAGAAATATAAAGGCATGTTTGGAGGTTTGGAGGGTTTATAGCTGGGGAATTTGTAGGAGAATCCAGAAATCCATTATTTTCTGGATCAAGACACTCAGCTGTTCCAGGAGCTGCCATCTTGGGAAAGCTTATCTTGATTGTACCAGGATTGATAGGATTTGGAGAAAACATCTTGATTGTACCTTGATTATATCAGGATTGTATCAAGATTGACCTCGAAATTTAAAGAGACAGTATAGACATAAAACCAAACGGCCACCACTCATCTGTTTGTCGTGCTGTAGTGGTTTGAGTTGCTGTGATTCTGAGGGCTATGCCACCGGTGTTTTAA
>NW_006408544.1:23568942-23573815 GCF_000296735.1 Chrysochloris asiatica
TCGATGGCACCTGACAACAACAATAACATCACAAAAATGAAGAAATAGAACCTGAAACCCCAAGGAAAGAGCATAATTGGGTCTCAGATAGGTTCTAGAACAAGAAACAGGTCTCAGTCTCCATCTTTTTTCTCTTCCTGGTTCTGAAATTAGATTAATTCTTCCCTTCATTTATATTGGGTCCCTCTGCACACCATCTAGTTGTAGACAATATGACTATCCTCATCTTCCAAAGCTACACCATTCAGAACCAGCAGCCCAAAGAAAGAATGAATCTCTCTCATTGTCCTAGTTCCAAATTTCCAGAGCCTGGCTTGTGTTGGGTGCATGCCCCTGCTCTCGTCATCTGTGACCAGGAGAGCACTGTGCATAACATTGTGCAAAATGACTACCAGTGCCCCATGACTGTAACCATATAGGTGGACAAAGTGTAGTTCCCAAAGGAAGAAATGAGGCAGTGAACCCAAAAATTGACCACTCTGCCTGGGATGCAAAGAAAAAAGGTGCATACAGATAAGTAAGAAATGAGAAAGCCTTCATACGGACCAGAATACAGTTTAATGTTGGTAGAGAAACCTTTCAGAACATGTTGCTTTTGGCCTTCAGAAATAATACTTTTCCCTTGGATTAGAGGAGACACAGAGTAAATCTATCTGTTTTGCAAATTCTCATAAACAAGTCTACACAGACCATTCTCAGGGCTAAATAGCGCCAGCTCTGTTTTCTTAGAAGAACAATGGAATGTGGAATTTTTTCAGACCAGTGCAGCTGGCCAAGCTGGGTCAGGGAAAAGGCACAGATTATATTCATTAATGTTTTTCAAATCTGCCCAACTCCTCCCACCTCAAAAATCTTCACCCCCACCTTGTAAGGGAAAAGTATAAAATTGCTAAAGAAGCAACTTTGAGATGAGACTGAACTTGAAGCAGATTGGCTCACATGTTCAGCAAGGATTTCCCATATACCCACCAAAAATGGTCTTGTACTGCATTTCCAAGAAGAGTGCATTTCCACTAAATGCTCCCAAGCTAGAATCTCTTTCCTCATTCTACCCTTGACTAACACCTGGCAGTCCCTCTGTATCACAGGTTTGTTTCTGGAAAATCCCAGGACAGGGTTTGGTGCCAGAAAGCATTAGTGGGAGGGACAATGATAAAAGCCTTAGATTACTGATCATCCCTCAATGGATTCACTGTCTGACTCTGACAAACTGAGAAACTATCTCTAAATTAATGAGTTAAACTCTGTCTTTCTGTTTCCTCCGCTGAAATTGTTGAACATACTTGTCAATACTCCTATGAGCTCCTAAATTATTATGAATAGAAATATGTTTTGCTAGAAATATCAGGCATCAAATTTGCTGCTGGTCAGGATAAAATGATGTTTGGTATGTAGTAAATTTTGTTCCCCTGGATAATATGTTGAAGTACTTGGGAATGTGACCTACTTGGGAAATAGGGTCTTTGAATATGATATCATTAAGTTAACACGAGGTCATACCAAAGTAGACTTGGTTCTGATACAATCTGAGTGGTGTCTTCATCAAGGAAGAGAAGAGACATGGAGACCAAACCAAAAAGCACCCACTTCTGTAAAGTCAAGGCAAACTCCTAGCAACCCCATTCTGTAACCAAAATAGAACCATAGGGTTTCTTTGGCTGTAATATTAGTAAAAGCAGACCACCAAACCTTTCTTCCATAAAACCACTGGGTGGATTTGAACCTCCAACATTCAGGTTAGTGGACAAGAACAAACCATTTGTTCCACTCAGGAACCTCTCACAAATAAACAGGAAACTGACCATCTACAAGCCCTGGTAGCATAGTGGATTATGAGCTGTGCTGCTAACCGCAAGGTCAGTAGTTCCAATCTACCAATCACTCCAAAGGAGAAAGATGAGGTTTACATCTCCCACAAAGATTCACAGCCTCAGAAACCCTGTATAGAGTCGCTATGCATCAGAACAGACTCAACAACCCACAGTCACCAACCACAAACTAAAAAGATGCACCTTCAAACCAAGGAATGCTGGACTACAAGAAGCTAGAAGAGACATGAAAGGATCTTTCCCCTAGAGCCTTCAGAGATGGCATAAACCAAACCAAATGAAACTCACCACCATCAAGTCCATTCTGACTCATAGTAACCCAATAGGATAGAGTGAAACTGTTCCATGGGTTTTCCATGGCTACAAATCTTTACAGAAGCAGACAACTTCATCTTTCCACCATGGAACAGTTGGTGGGTTTGAACCACTGACCTTTCAGTTAGTAGCTTAATACTAAACTCACTGCACAACCAGGGCTCAGAGACAGCATGTTGTTGTTGCTAGGTGCCATAGAGTTGGTACTGGCTAGAAGTGACCTTACACACAACAGAACAAAACACTGCCTCATCCTCTGCCAACCTCACAATCATTGCTACTATTGAGTCCATTGCTGCTGCCACTGTGCCAATCCATCTCATTGGGGTCTTCCTCATTTTGGCAAGCCCTCCACTGTACCGTGCATAATGTACTTCTCCAGTGAATGGTCCCTCCTGATAATAAATCCAAAATATGGCCATTCTGGCTTCTAAGGAGCATTCTGACTGTACTTCTTCAAATAGAAACTGGTTTGGTTTTTGACAGTCTGTGGTACTTTTAATATTCCGCTCCAACACCTTAACTCAAATGCATCAGTTTTTCTATGGTCTTCTTTATTCATTGTCCAACATTCACATGCATATGAGATTATTGGAAAAATCCTGGCTTGGATTAGGCACACATTAGTCCTCAAGCTGACTTCTTTGCTCCTCAACACTTTAAAGAGGTCTTGTGCAGCAGTGCAGCAGATTTGTCTAATGCAAAACATTGTTTGATTTCTTGACTGTTGCTTTGATGAATGTTGATGGCTGCAAGCAAAATGAAGTTTTTGATGACTTCAATCTTTTCTCCATTTATATGGATGCTATGTATTGATCCATTGATGAAGTTTTTGTTTCCTTTTAACTGAGCTGCAAGCCATCCCAAAGGCTGTGGTCTTTGATCTTCATCAGTAAATATTTTAAGCCCTCTTCGCTTTCAGCAAGTAAGGTTGTTGTCGTTGTCAGGTGTCATCGAGTGGGAACCGACTCATAGCAACCCTATGCACAGCAGAACGAAACAATGGCCGATCCTGGGCCAACCTCACTACCGCTGCCACACTCGATGCCATCAGTGATACCACGTGGCCAATCCATCTCGTTGGGGGTCTTCCTCTTTTTCTCTGACCCTCCATCTTACCCAGCATGACATCCTTTTCCAGCGGCTCTGTATTACTTCCATCTTTTCTTGATGCATTCTGCATCATTCAATAATTTGCCCAGAGAATCTTTCAATAACGAAAGTCGAGGCTTGAATTTTTTCTTCAGTTCCCCCTACTTGAAAAATGCTGACCGTGTTCTTCCTTCTTGGTTTTCTAATTATAAATCTTTGCATATTTTATTATAGTATTTGGCTTTATCTTCTCAAGCTGATCTTTGAAATTTTCTGTTCAGCTCTCGGGCCTTCTCATTTCTTCCATTGGCTTTAGCATCTCTACGCTGGAGGGCAAGTTTCAGAGTCTCTTCTGACATCCATTTTGACCTTTTCCTTCTTTCTTGTCATCTTAATGACTTTTTGCTCTCTTCACGTATGATGTTCTTGATGTCATCCCACAACTCTTCTTGTCTTTGGTCTTTAGTGTTTAATGTATCAAATCTGTTCTTCAGATGGTCTCTAAATTCAGGTGGGATAAATTCAAGGTCATATTTTGGTTCTCATGGACTTGTTTTCATTTTCTTCAGCTTTCATTTCTTCCATCTGACAACAGCAATGATATCCCTCATTCCACATCCTCTTCTGAATCTGCCTTGAACCTCTGAAAGTTGTCTGTCAATGTACTGTTGCAGCCATTTTTAATTGTCTTTAGCAAATTTTTACTTGCATGTGATATATATATATATATTTCTTTTTTTAAGTTTTTCTTGTGAATTGAATGATAGTTTATGTGGGAGAACATCAGTTTTACATTCATTGTATCATTGCAATGATTACAATCTCCTCCGTGCATCATCATTCAAAAGTATTTGCTTCTATTACCTCTGGGGTTTTTAAGTGGGTTTTTTGTTTGTTTTTGTAGGGGGTGATGTACACCAAAACACTTAGGAATACATAATCACTTAAACAACCAAAGGGCACATTCTGCAAGCCTACCTTCTGGCTGCCAGCAGTCTTTCTCTTTCCATGAGTCTAGAGTCCTCAGCTGCTCTATCTCTCCATGTCCTCACCTCTGCCTCCATCTCTGGTGTCACTGTTTCTCTCGATTGGGTCCCACATTCCCTTCTCCCTTGATGGTCTTGTGGTCCTCTGTTTCTGGAATGTAAGATTAACTGCTCCCCCCTTTATGTTGCAAAACTTCTACCTTTACAGTTGTGACAATCACAATTAGTCATGATAACAATTACTCACTATTGAATCATGAGAATCTTATCACCATCTCCTTTTACCAGACCTGTGTAGAAAAGATGAAAACTATTAAGTGGGGATTCTATCTTCCTCCACACACCCTGAAACTAAACTCCCTCTCAAAATCTTGTAAGCCAGTCACTTTTTGCCTTTATAGCCCCCCACCCCCACCCATTTTAGGTAGCCTATCAGCTGCTCCATGGGAGAAAGATGAGACTTTCTGCTCCCTTAAAGATTTGCAGTCTTGGAAACCCTGTTCAGGGTCGCTATGGGTCAGAACCAACTCGACGGCACTTAACAACAACAACAATGTCTAAATTGCCTATCCCTATCACTCCTGTATACAGAGAGGGTAGAATAAAGACTTGTTCCCTCTCAGTTGGTATTTTGAGCTACTACATCCATAA
>NW_006408544.1:23575475-23576864 GCF_000296735.1 Chrysochloris asiatica
AGTGGATTTTTTTGTTCTGTTTGTACTAGAAGACTCTGGCTAGTGACTTGAATTTACATATTTTCACAGTATCTCTTTGCCTATGAAAAGAATATTAGGCCTGTACTTACAGTTCCTCTCATTATCGTATTTTTAAAATCTGCATAGAGTTGTGGTGTTTAAAATTGTGTAAGAGCTATATATGTGGCCACTAAAATTCACTGGCGCCATGGGTATTAAATCTATGTGTATTTTGTTCTTTTTTCTTTGTGTGTATGTGTGTGTGTTTTGTTTTAAATTTTGGTTTTAGTTTTGTTGACAGATAGCTATTTTCCTTTTACTAAGTTTTGCTTCTGATTTTCTCTAAACCCCATGTGTGTCAGAGCAAAACTGCACTTCATAGGGTTTTTGGTGGCTGGTTTTACAGAAGCAGATCATCAGGTTTTTCTTTTGAGGTGCCTCTAGACAGATTCGAACCTCCAACCTTTTGGTTAGCAGATGAGCTTGTTAGCCCTTTGCATCACCCAGAAACTCTAATTAAAATCTAATCCTGTTTATTTGATTCCCCACCTCTGTGAGGAAAAATATTAAAGTACTTCACTATGTTTTTAGCCCCTGAACCTCTTTGACTCTTGACCTTGACAAAGCAACCCACATGTTTGAAGGGATCTGTGGCTAAGACTCACCTTTCTTCAGTCAGTGTCTGCAAGTATTGAGGTCCTTAAAAAATAAGCCTGCCCTGACTACAGAAGTGGGAAAATAGTAGCCACTGAAAGCTTCCAGCCAAGGAGATGTTTTTCTAGTCTGAACCCACACACCCAGACAGTCTCAAGAGACCCTGAGGCCAAGTTAAACGTCTGCTTGCAATGGAACTCGACTCCCCACGGAGGCCACCCTAACACCAAGCCCACCCCTGGGCTACTGCCCAGAGCCCAGCAGTCTGATGCTCACTTCCTCTTCCACGTTCCACAACAATGAGGTCTCCTGGAGCCTAAACTAGCCTCTGTTCCCACTTGCCTTCATTTCAGAATGCCTTATGGAAAGATTTTGACTACTAAGATTTCCCCCAAGAATGAGAGATCCTATGCTGTTCAGTAAAGACCATATATAGGGCACTTTCAAAAAACAAGTCCATTGCTGTCGAGTGAATTCTGACTCTTAACAACCCTATAGAACAGAGTAGAAATGCCTCCTAGGGTTTCCAAGGCTGGATTTTTATGAGAGCAGACTGCCACATCTTTTTCCCAAAGAGATGCTAGTGAGTTTGAACTGCTAGCCACTTAGCAGCTGAGCCTTTAACCACTGTGCCACAAGGGTTCTTTCTAAGGCACTTACTAAAACCAAAACCACTACCAAGTTGATTCCAATTCATAGTGACTCTATGTTGTTGTTGTTCAGTGCTGCTGAGTC
>NW_006408544.1:23577329-23587289 GCF_000296735.1 Chrysochloris asiatica
CATCCATCATACATGATCACTATGAGTCAGAATTGACTCAAAGGCACTTAACAACATAAGGCTTCCAACACTATAAATCTCTATGGAAACAGAAAACCTCATTTTTCTCCCACACAGCAGCTGGTGTGCTCAAACCACTAACCTTGTAGTTTGCAGTACAGAGCTTATTCTTTCCTCACTATTGTTGTTGTTAAGTACGCCGAGTCAGTTCTGACTCATAGCAAGACAATGCACAACAGAACTAAACAATACTCCATCTGAGCCATCTTACAATTGTTACAGTTGAGCCCATTGCAGCTGCCACTGTGTCAATTCATCTTCTTGGGGGTCTTCCTTTCTTTCACTGACTCTTTACCTGATTAAACATAATGTTGTTCTCCTTGGACTGGTCTCTCCTGATAATATGTCCAAAGTATGAGAGACAAAGTCTTGCCATCTTTGCTTCCAAGGAGCACTCTGGCTGTACCTCTTCTAACACAGATCTGTTAGCTCTTCTGGCAATCCATACTACTTTTGATATTTGCCTCCAAAACCATAACTCAAATGCATCAATTATTCTATGGTCTTCCTTATTCGTTGTCCAGTGTTCACATGTATATAGAAAACACCATGGCTTAGGTTAAGCACACTTTAGTCCTCAAAATGATACCTTTGCTCTTGCTCACTTTAAAGAGGTCTTGTAAAGCACATTTGCCTAATGCAATGTATCTTGAGTTCTTGACTGCAGCTTCCATGAGTGTTTATTGTGGATCCAAGCAAAATGAAGTCTTTGACAACTTCAATCTTTCCTCCATTTATCATGATGTTATTCATTGGTTGAATTGTGAGGATACTTGTTCGTTTTTTGTTTTGTTTTTGTTTTTACATTAAGGTGCAATCCATATTGAAGACTGTAGTCTTTAATCTTCATCAGTAAGTATTTTAAGTCCTCTTCATTTTCAACAAACAAGGTTGTATCATCTGCATATCACAGATTGCTAATGAGTCTACCTCCAATCTTAATGTTACATTTTTCATATAATCCAGTTTCTTAGATTATTTGCTCAGCATACAGATTGAATAAATATGGTGCAAGAATACAGCCCTGGCACACACCATTCCTGATCCAAACCATTCAGTATCTCCCCCTTTTTTAAATTGTTTTTTTATTGTGAATGGAGTGATAGTTTACCTGGGAGAACATCGGTTTTAAACTTATTTCAATGATTACAATCTCCTCCGTGCATCATCTTTCAACATTATTTGCTTCTATTCCCTCTGGTTTTTGTTTGTTTTTTTTTGGTTGTTTTTCTTTTTTTAGGGGGACATATACAAAAACACTTAGGAATATGTAATAATTTAAACAACTAAAGGACACATTCTGCAAGCCTGCCTCCTGACCACCAGCACACAGCCTTTCTCCTTCCATGAGTCTACACTCTTCAGTTGCTCTATCTCTCCATGTCCTCATCTCTGCCTCCATCTCTGATATTGCTGCTTCTCTGGATAGGGTCCCACATTCAGCTCGTGCTCTTCTCCCTTGGGGGTCCTAGGGTCCCCTGTTCCTGGACTGTAAGATTAACTACTCCCCCCTGTCAGTATCCATTTTTATGTTCAAACCAGTGCCTCTTGGTCTATGTACAGGTTCCTCATGAGCACAATCAAGTGTTCTGAAATACCCAGTCTTCAAAATGTTATCCATAGCTTGTCATAATTGACATAGTCAAAAGTCTTCATATAATCAATAAACCACAAGTAAAAATCTTTCTTGTATTCTCAGCTTTCAATCAAGATCCATCTGACATCAGCAGTATTATCCATAGTTTATCCTGGTCTGAATCTGGTTTGAATTTCTGGCAGTCCTTTGTCAATGTATTCTTGCAGTCAATTTTGAATTGTCCTCAGCAAAATTTTATTTGCATGTAATAATAATGATATTGTTCAATGATTTCTATAGTCTGTTGGGTCAACATTCTTTGGGATGGGCACAAATGTGGATCTCAAACGCCTTGGCATAGATTTGTGAGCACATCAAGTGCTGCAACAGAGTGCTGAAATATTTACAATTAGAGTGCTGAAATATTTACATTTATATTCCTTCAATTCCAGGAACCTTGTTTTTTCACCAATATCATCAGTGTAGCCTGGACTTCTTCCTTCTGTACAATCGGGTCTTGATACTATGCTACCTCTGGAATTGGATGAACATCAACCATTTCTTTTTGAAACAGTGACTCTGTGTCGTGTACTTTTTATGCTTTCAGCATCATTCAGTATTTTGCCCATAGAATCCTTTAATATTGCAAGTTGAGGCTTGAAATTTTTTTCTTTAGTTCTTTCAGCTTGAGGAAATCTGAGCGTGTTCTTCCCTTTTGGTTTTCTAACTCCAGATCTTTGCTCATATCATGATAATTCTCAACTGTGTCTTCCTTGAACTACTCTTTAAAACTTTTTGTTCAGCTCTTTGGCTTTCTCACTTTTTCTGTTTGCTTTAGCATCTCTACAATGAAGGGCAAATTTCAGAGTCTTGACATCCATTTTGGTATTTACTTTCTCTCTTATCTTCTTAATAACCTTTTGCTTTCTTCCTGTATGGTGTTCTTGATGTCATTCCACAACTCTTCTGGTCTTTGGTCTTTAGTGTCTAATGCACCAAATCTGCTCTTGAGGTGGTATCAAAACTCAGTTGGGATATGTTCAAGATCACAATTTGCTCTCGTGAACTTGTTTTAATTTTCTTCAGCTCAGCCTGATCTTGCCTATGAGCAATTGACAGTCTTTTACACAGTTTGTCCCTGACTGTGTTTTGGCTAATGATATTGAGATTTTCTACCATCTCTTCCCACAGATGTAATCATGTATTCCATCAGGTGAGGTCCATGTATATAATTGACTTTATGTTGTTAAAAAATGTATTTTCAGTGAAGTCATTGGTCTTTCAAAATTCTATCATGCGAGCTCCAGCATCATTTCTATCACCAAGACTGTATTTTCCAACTACTTATCCTTCCTTTTTTCTTTCCAACCTTTGTATTTCAATCACCAGTAACTATTAATACATCTTGATTGCATATTTGATCAATTTAGACTGTAGAAATTGGTAGAATTTTCGATTTCTTCATCACTGACTTTAGTGGTTGGTGCATAGATTTGAATAGTATGGTGTTAACTAGTCTTGCTTATAAGTATATGGACATTAGCCTATAACAGACAGCATTGTACTTCAAGATAGATATTAAAATGTTCTTTTTAATGATGAATGCTACACCATTTCTCTTAAATTTGTAATTCCTAGCAATTAAACCATATGATTTTCAGATTGAAAATGACCAATACCAGTCAATTTCAGCTCACTAATGCCTATGGTATCAACCTTCATGCATTCCACTTTATTTTTGACAACTTCCAATTTTCCTAACTTCATACTTGGTACATTCCATGTCTGATTATTAAGGTCCCATCATATACCAACCTTATCTCTGAGGCTCAAAATAGTCCTGAAAGGGAGGCATAGAGCAAAGGTCAGAATTGCTGCTCCCCACCCACACACCCACACCCCAAGACAAGCAGGCATTTGTCTTGTAAACCCCCGTGACATTTCTGCAAACTTGGCATCCTTTGTGAAGGGAAACTTCTCTAATTGGCAGCTGAAATGAAGTTGTTATGGAGTGACAGTATATGAAAGAGAGGAAATATGAAATTGGAAGATCCAGGTTAGTTCCTTTTCAATGGCTGTGAGATCTTTATCATGTCCTTGGACCTTCCTGAGTCTCCTTTTCTAAGACCTTCTAAAGGCAGATAAATATGAATCTGTCACATACAATTGAATAGAGGAAGACGGAAGTTACGTTTTCCCTGGATACCAGGTTCTTCATCTATGGAAACTAGAGCAACCTTTCAAGGCTTAGAGAGGTTAAACAACAATCCAAGGTCACACGGCTAACGTACAGAACAATTCTGTTTAGTTCCCAAATCATAGTTTCCAAAGAAATCTAAGACACCTCTTTAGTTTTTGCCTTTAGGAAACTTGAGTCTTTGAGATGAGAAGTCATATTTACATGTAAAAGCATGTGTCTTGTACCCTTGCATAGTCAGGAGAGATTTTATTAGAGAAGGGAATACATATGGAATGAACTTTTGAAATAGGGCACTGAGAGCCCCCAAGGTATTAAAAGGGTTTTTAGCTTGGCCAAAGCAAAAAAGAAAAGAAGGCCTGAGTGACTGTCCTTCCATCCTAATAAAATCGTTTTCTATTTAATTAGCAGCCAAACCCTGGCAGAGGACCATCTCAGGAAGGACTATTGTAGGAACGGAAGAAAACCAAGCATACATCTTTATGGCCACTGATAACCACCACCTGGAGAGATAAATGGTGCCGGCTGGAGATATTATCAACAGGACCTTGAATAAACAGACAACAAAATTCCTGAAGTCCCTCAAGGGCCCCTACCTCATACTGAAGTCCCTGTAAAAATTCCCCTCTCCTTCTGCTAAGGAAGACAGAGCTGGGAGATGTTTCACTTCCCTGTTCTCCTGGCTATCAATAGTCAATAAACACTTTGCTCTGAGTCCTGTCTCTGAATATTGGTTTCATCAGTAGCTGGTGATTGTTGTTAAGTACCTTCGAGTTGGGTTCAACTCATATCGATGTTGTATGGGATTTCTGAGGAGCAACTGGTGAGCTCGAACTACCAACCTTGCAGTTCAAACCAGCCTTGTGGTTCAGTGTTTATCCTACAGCATCACATAAGGAATCATTTTTCTGGTATCACTTGGAAGAATAAGTTATATATGTCCCTTTATGCGTAGACTACTACAAAAACTGAATCCAGATTTGAAGTTCTCCAGTAGCATCTGTCTTATATACAGGGACCTCACCTGCCCATAGCTGTTTCTTTCTTTCCTGCCTTTAAAGTCTTCTCTTTGACACACTCTTTCACTTGAAGCATATTTCATCTTACTAATTTTAAGTGTTTTATTTTGAGTCAGTGAGTTGCCTTAAAATATTTTGTAAACAAGGTAGATAATAAGTAAATAAATCATAAACTTATAGGATACCAGGAGCTTCATGCTATCCCTACACACAGCTAAGTGTAGACAGAGTATAAATAATGTTTTGCCAATGATTGGTTGCAATCCCTATTTTCTGTCCTTCCCCTGCCTTCAAAACTCTCATTCCTGGAATTGGGGCCGCTTGTGCCTAGGACTCTCTTAGTTTCCTGTAACAGAAATACAACATATGGGTGGCTTTAAAGAACAGAGATTTATTTTTTCACATTTTGGGAAGCTGGAAGTCTGAACTCATGGAATGGGCTCTATGGGGAGATCTGATCTCTGCTCTGGAGACCCAGAATGCCTTAGCCCCTTTAGGATCTTCAAGTGGCATCACTCCCCACATCGCTTTGTTCTTTCTTCAGTGTCTGCAGTGATCTTTGCTCTAACTCAGAAGCTATTAAGTTTAGAACACACCCTACACCCACAATTGCCTCATTAACATAACAAAGAGCCCTTGTCCCAAAAGGGGTTGCTTCACAAGTATGGTTGTTAAGTGTTGTTGTTAAGTGCCCTCAAGTTGGTGCCTACTCATAGTGATCCTGTATAGGGTTCCTGAGGAATGACTGGTGAGCTTGAATTAACAACCTTGCCTTTCAAACCGACCTTGTAGTCCAGAGCATTAACCCACAGCACCACACAAGGACTCCATCACATGTATGGTGGTGTTTATGTGTGATGGAGTCAGTTCCAACTCATAGCCACCCTGTATGAGTCCTGTTGTGGGGCTGCAAGTTAATGTGCTGTACTGCAAGGTCGGTTTGAACTTCAAGGTTAGTGGTTCAAGTTCACCAGTTGCTCCTTGGAAACCCCGTACAGGGTTGCTATGGGTCGGAACCAACTCAAAGGCACTTAACAACAACAGGCTATAAATCATTAAGAAAGCAGAAAGTCTTATCTTTCTCCCTTGGAGCAGCTGGTGGATTTGAACTGTTAACATTGCAGTGAGCAGCCCAATTTATAATCCACATGAGGATTCCAACATGTATTTTGTGGGTGAGGGGAGACACAATGCAAACCAAAGCAGGAGCCCCCAGTGTGGGTAATCAGGGGCTTAGAAGAACAAGAGGGTCAGCATGCTGGGCCCACTTTGATGTGACCACAGTTTTAGACTAGGCGCTCACTGGGTTTCTGCAAACCATGGCTCAGGACCTTATCAGGGTCCCTGTCTGATCTCATGCCTAAACTTTGTATTGATTTCCTGCCCAATTCCCAAGATTTTCTAGGTTTGTGCCTTTGCTCTTGTCAGACTGCATCCTAGAGACTGGAAACTGTTAGCTGAGGCATGCTATTCACACAAAGTGGGTGTCAGGAGAAATCAAGGGTATCTTTGAAGTAAAAGAGCTAAGGCTGTACTCAGAGACATGCAAAGTCACCTGAAGGAGACAGAAAGCCTCCCAATCTTGAGAGGCTGAAAAGACCCAATGACTAGGAGCATTGATAAAGAAAAAGGAGTCAAACTGGAGAGGAATGGTCAATCATTTTAACTGGAAAAAGAGACAGTGACAGTCAAACTAATGGACCACACTAACCAGGATGGAAGATTCTGTCAAGCAATTTGCAATATTTACAACTCATTGTCAAAACTGTCCTTTGTTGTTGTTGTGTCTTGTCAATACTCATGGTGATCCCCATATGACAGAGTAGAACTGCCCCATAGTTTCCTAGGTAGGCCATAATTGTTGTGTGATACTGTGGGCTAATGCGTCAGACTGCAAAGCTGTTTGCACTGTAAGGTCAGAGGTTCAAGCTCACCAGCTGTTTCTTGGAAACCCTATACAGGGTCGCTATGGGTTAGAATCGACTCGACGGTACTTAACAACAACAACAATCTTTATGATTTATATCACCAGGTGAGTGAGGTCAAACAACCAAACTTTCAGTTAGCTGCTGAGCGCTTAATCATTGCAAAACCAGGGCTCCTTAAGACTGCCCTTACTATGAGGGGGGAAAAAAAGGGAGAGAGATGTCTTATCCAGATGTCATTAAATACTTCATGTATCTATTTCTCCTTGTTCTTCGTTCATGCTTAGCACACAGTCTTTCATATAGAATTTCATTTATACAGCAGGTCTGCTTTCAGGAAAAGTATGTGTTTCTCATGCCTATATGAGAGTTCTATCCCTGTAATCTTGTATTGTATAAAAGGAGAAAAGGTTAGCACGTGCCTTGACATGGATGGAAGAAGCCCTTGGGCCTTACAACATGCATACAGTGAAGGCATTGCCACCTATTTTGTGGTCTCTAACCATGTTTTGGTTTTGTTATTGGTTTCATATAATTTGGAGTTCTGGTGTGGCTCTGCAGGTTAATGCACTAGACTGCAAGTTTGGTTTGAACAGCAAGGTTGGCAGTTCAAGCTCATCAGCTGCTCCTCAGAAACCCTATATAGGATGGCTATGAATTGGAACTAACTCCACAGCACTTAACAACAACAACAACAACAACAACAACAACCTTGTAAAGGAGTCCTAGTGTGGCAATGTAGGATAAGCACTGAACTGCTAACCAGTTCAAATCCACCAGTCACTCCTTGGAAATCCTATACAGGATCACTATGAGTCAGAACTGACTCAGCAGCACTTAACATCAACAGTCTTGTCTTGTACATGTACCTATGAGTCAGAATTGACTCCATAGCATACAACAACAACACTATATCTTGATTTAGAGGCCAACAGGATTCAGCAACAGGATTCTCACTATCTATGAAGGAGAGTGGGTTTGAGCTTTGACCAGTGCACTTCAAGTGGCCTGTCTGTCATTGCAGGGTTGCATGTAGTCATGATGTTAAACAGGTTTCAGTGGCACTTCCAGGCTAAGAGAAGACAAGGAAGACTAACTCCATGGATCACAATGATCTCATCATATTGTACAGGGTTGCCATGAGTTAGTGGTCTACTAGACCTCACAACAACAATCTTGATTTAGCAAGATAAATGAACAGTTTGACTTCGGAAACCTCCTAATATCTTACAAGTAGAGTCTACACCCATGAGTTTATGTGTGAGTCACAGATACACTGTCAAAGAACTCCGAAAATAGATATCTAAGTCTAAAATCAGAAGGATTATGGAGAATTCACTAAGGGGGTGAATGCCAAATCATGGTGCCCTTTTGTGGCCAAACCTTTGGGATTCTTGCGTTGGATTAGACAGGGCAGTTGCCAAGATGAACATTCATCTTTACATTTGAAATTCTATTTCTGCCATCACCTTCCACTAGAGTAGGTGTTTCTCCCCTTCTGTCTGCTCTCAGCTGGATGTCCACTCACCCTCTATTATAGATTGAATCCTCACTCAATAAATATGTGTCAACTTGTCTAGATCTGATGTCATTGTCCTATGTGTTGTAAATACAAACCTCTATGATGTTAATGAGTTAGGATTCTAAGATTGAGGCAGTTATGTTAATGTGTTACTGAGACAGGATTCAATATATAGGATTCAATTATATCCTGAGTCAATCTTTTATGATAGATAAAGGAGCTTAAACAAATGAACAGAGATGGGGGAACTAGTATAACCAAGAAAGAAGAAGCAAAAATAGAGCATGTCCTTTGGAACTGAGCTGAGAATCTCCTAGATCCAGAGGAAGTGGGGTGCCAAGACACATGGACATCCCCAAGAAATGTCAGATCCATAAAAAGGAGCTCATAGAAAGAGAAACTCTGTGCCTAGAGCTTGTTGGTGAGAGTGAAGGAAAACAGGAATGAACATTTCATCCACTGCTAGTGAGAATCAAAATTTATACACCTTTCTTTGGGAGGAAGGCAACTTGGCACTATAGTCTATTGAAATGTATTAAAACTCAAATGTGCTTTAAGTCATCAAACCCATTTTTTGAGATTTAAGGAAGTAGAAATGTACACAAAAAGATTAAGCTACAAGAATGTTTTCTGCAGAAACAAGACCTTTCCCTCATGTTTTACACAAAAACCAATTAAGCATGGATTAAAGACCTAAATGTGAATCCCAGAATTATAAAGTCCATCAATGAAAAATAGGGACAAATATGAGGGCTCTAATACAGGACATACATAGACTACCAAACATTTTGAAAATTACACAAACAAAAGTAGACAAAACAGATGATTGGGACACACTAAAAATTAAAAACGTATATGCATCAAAAGACTTCAACAAAAGAGTAAAAAGTATGGGAATACACGAGCAGACATGCACTCTGATTGGTGATCATGTTCGTCACCGACAAGGGTAAGTGATGGAAAAATAGCAATGAAGCTGTGAGATAAGCCCTACAACATTCAATAGACTCCTGTGAACCTGGGTGGAGACCTGGTTGGTCAGCAATGTGGCAAGACCTGGGGACTCTTGGGCCCAGAGTCAGTGAAATAGTCACAGAGGACTAGAGTGGTGAGTGAAACATCCAGCTGATAAGAAGAGAGGGCATAATGCATAAGAACACCCACACTTGCAGATAATACCCACTTGACCTGAATTCAATGACTGAATGATTAGAGCTCAACTAGAAGAAGAAAGAAGAGGAAAAAAAGAGTAATCTGATGCAATTTGACGAACTTGACCTACACCTATGGATGCAGTAGCTCAAAAGAGGGAACAAATCTTTACAGCAAACATCATTCCCACCCCTTCCATACACAGAGTAGATAGGGATAGGCAACTTGGACACTGGCTATCCAAAATGGCAAGAAGTGACTGGCTTACAAGATTTCAAGAGGGAGACTAGATCCAGAGGGCATGGAGGAAGATAGAATCTTCATTAAGTAGTATCCAATCTGCCTGGGCAGACCTGATGAAAAGAGATGGGGGTAGGTCTCTTGTGGTACAATAATAAATAATTGTTATCAAGACTGACTGTGCAGGTTGGATATGTAAAGGTAGATGTTTTGTAGCAAAAGGAGTGGAGTGATTGACTTTGCAATCCAGGAGTGGAGGTCATTGGGAC
>NW_006408544.1:23590404-23591701 GCF_000296735.1 Chrysochloris asiatica
TTTTTTTAAACATGTGCTAGTGAAAGACTAAATATAAACTAAATATTTGTCAACATAAGGTTGGTTAATAAATGGTACATTTATATAGTGAAACATTATGCCATCTCTTCACGATATATTGATGAGGAAAACCAGTTGCAATACAGTATTAAGCATAAAAACAGGCACCAAGTACATACATAAGAGAAAACTCTGAAAAGAGACCAATGTAATAATCGTTCTTATAGCTAAATGACAAGAGTTTATGGGTAATTATAATTTTTTCTTGTTTTTTTGCATTGACATTTTCTCATTTTTAGTCAATGAATATATGTCAATTATGTAAAAATAAGATTTTAAAAATTTGCTTTTTTAAAGGACATCAACTTTGTATTCATACAAACTTGTGTTGAAATCCTGGCTACTCCACTGATTAACTTTGTGACTATGAAGACATAATATATACTTTCTGAGCCTTTTTCCTTATGTTGAAGACAGGGATGCAAGTACCTCCTTGTGAGGCAGTTGTGAGGATGAAATGGAATAGCATAAATAAAATGCCTGGCACACAGTACACATTGAATGACATTTTTTCCCTTCCTTCCTGGATGTTCAAAAATACCTTGGAATAACAATTCACAAGGACAAGATGGCCAAAAATGACCAAATCGTGTAAAATGTAGATTGGAAAGATCTGAAGAAACTCGTATTAATGCTCCAGCCTACTTCTTTCAACCCTGTTCTCCCCAACCCAGTACAACGGCAAACCTGAAGATAGCTGTTTTTAGCCAAATCTGTTTGCTAATCCAAGTAAAAGGCTACAGACTGGCATTACCCAACCCCACCAGAAGGTGGGCCCAGTCTCCACCCTGTGTCTTCAACCAGCCTAGTGCACCCACCTACCAGGCACCAAAATCTCATGAAAGCTATTCCCAGGAGAATTCTCCATAAACATCTGGGAAACTTCTCTCTTATCCCCACTTGCTGCTGCCTCAATCCAGATCCTGTTTGTGGTCCCATCTCCCATTGACAATATCACTCTTACAACTTGGTTTAATGAATTTGGTTATTGGCTGCTAACTGAAGGTTTGACAGATCAAACCTATCAGCTCTTCTGAGGAAGGAAAATGAGGCTGTCAGTTACTGTAAAGATTGCCGCTTCGGAAACCCTATGGAGTGGTTCTACTCTCTGATAGAGTTGCTATGAGTTAGAATTGATTCAACAACAGTGGACTGAGATTTGGAGTTTGAGTTTATCAGGAATTCAGCTAGGATTTACCTAACCCTCTCCCTGAGTCATACACACACCCCAAACTCT
>NW_006408544.1:23592431-23602553 GCF_000296735.1 Chrysochloris asiatica
TGACCCCGTGGCAGCAGCAATGGGCTTAGGTGTAACAATGATTGTGAGGTTGCCCAAGGACCAGGCAGTGTTTTGTTCTGTTATGAATAGGGTCACTATGAGTTGGTACCAAGTCAATGGCTCCTAACAACAACATCATGCAGAACAGACTTCAGCAAAACTTCCAGACTAAGCCAAGCTAAGAAGAAACGTTTGGTGATCTACTTCCAAAATTCAGCCAAGGAAAGTGACTATCCTATAGATCACAAGGGACCATGAGGATAACAGTATTTAATTCTGTTGTGCATGGGATCACCATGAGTCAGGGCCAACAGCAGCTAAAAATAGCAAGTATATACTGCTAAACTTTGTGCTAGGATATAGAAATAAATTAAAGACATATCTAACTTTGGAAATTATATAGCCTGGTGGGGAAACACATATGGATATAGATTACGATACACTACAATAAAGGACTCTGGTAACGTAGTGATTATATTACGAGTTAGGCTGCTGACCTCAAGGTCAGCAGTTCAAAACTGCCAGCTCTTTTGTGGGAGAAAGATGAGGTTTTCTGCTCCCATAAAGATTTCTAGCCTCAGAAACCCTATACAGGGTTTCTATGAGTTAGAACTGACTCAAAGGCACACAACAACAGTAACAACATAATGTTATAGTTGCTATGTGCCGTGGAATCGGTTCCAACTCATAGTGACCCTGTACAGGGTTTCTGAGGCTGTAAATCTTTACAGGAGCAGAAAGCCTTATCTTTCTCCTGTGGAATAACTGGTAGTTTCGAACTGCTGACCATAAGATTAGCAACCTGATTCATAACCATTATGCTACCAGAGCTCCTTAATGTTATAGTGGCTATTCTAATTACAATACTCATGTAGTGCTTGTGGAGTTCTGGTGTGGTGCTGTAGACTAAACACTGGACTGCTAACTGCAAGACTGACTGCTCAAACCTGTCAGTCATTCCTTGGGACCCCTATATAGGATTATTATGATTGGGAATGACTCTACAGCACTTAACAACAACACAGTGGTTATATATTAGATGCTGTTCTGAGGGCTGTATGTATGGTTGTTGTTAAGTGCCATCAAGTCGGTTCTGACTCATAACAATCCTACATAGGATTTCCTAGTGGTTGGAGTCCTGGTGTGACCTGTGGATTAATGCACCAGGCTGCAAAGCGGTTTGAACTGCAAGGTCAGTGGTTCAAGTTCACCAGTCGCTCCTCAGAAACCCTATATAGGGTTGCTATGGGTCGGAACCTGCTCGACGCACTTAACAACAATAACAGGAGTGGTTAGTGAACTTGAACTTCTGACTTTTCAGTTCAATCTAACCTTACAATCCAGCGTATTAAAACAGTGCCATATCAGGACTCCTTATACATGGTTGTTGTTGCTAAATGCCTTTGAATTGGTATCAACTCATAGGGACTCTGTATAGGGTTTCCAGGGAGCAAATGGTGAACTTGAAATGCTGACCTTGCAGTTCAAAGCAACCTTGCAGTCCAGCGCATTAACCCATAGCTCCCCACCAGCCTCATTTAATGCTCACAGTATTTAATGATGTCTGTCTTACAGATGCAGAAAATGAGGCACTGAAAAGTTATGTAACTTGCTTACAATAGCATGCAGGGTAACTGGCAGAACCAAGATTTGAGCAGATGGGTGTTTACATCTTAAAAATTACTGAGGACTCCAAAGAGTTTTTGTTTATGTGAGCTACACCTATTGATATTTACTTTTAGAAATTAAAGTTGAGAAAATGTTAAAGTATTGGTTTATTAATTTTAAAATAGCAATAATAATTCTATCATATGTTAATATACATCATCTATTTTTGAATTTTAAAATAGCTTTATAAAAAATTAGTGAAAATAATGGCATTGTTTCCATTTTGAAAAATCTCTTTAATACCTGTCTCAGTAACATACAGTGGACTTTCATATTTTCTTCTGCATCCAACCTGTTGTGATACATAATTTGATTAAACGAAGAAATCTAGCCTGATATAGACATGTAATTATAAAAGGGCAGAGTATTTTAGTAACTTATCCAGATAACTATGAATATTCTTCTTTGATATTACACCAAAACTTGATGTGGTTTTTAAAAAGCTGCTTCAATGTGGAAACAAACTAAATCATAGTGAAGGATACATGTTTTCCAATATACTAATTTTTTACTTGGCGTCCTGGTGTGGCGCTGTGGGCTAATGTATCAGACTGCAAAGTCATTTGAACTGCAAGGTTGGTGGTTCAAGCTCACCAGCTGCTCCTTGGAAACCCTAAACAGAGTCACTATGGGTTGGAATTGACTCAACAGTACTTAACAACAACAATTTCTTACCTGAACACTCAAATCCTATCATTAGCAGCAAAAACTGTCAGTTGTTTTCCTTGAAAAGACAGCCCACAGCCTGATGCATTTACATAAATAAAACTACTAACTGACTAAATTTGAATAGCCATAGAATATGTATTAGTCATTCTTTCAAGTAAAATTGGCACTCCATGAAAAAAGTGGATAGTTTGGGTCCCGAACTAAACAATTGCTCAAGAACTGGTACTTTGGTATGTGGCAAAAATGCTTTATGCCTGCTTTTTATTTCTGTGTTGTTGTTGTTAAGTAGCATGGAGTCGGTTCTGACTCATAGTGACTCACAATGCATAGGGTCCTTATGAGTTGCAGTTGACTCAACGGCACCTAACAACAATCACGTGAAACCAGTTGTCCTTGCATTGATTTTAATTCATGGTGACTCCATGTGTCACAAAGTAGAACTGTGATCCATAAGTCATTCAGTGGCTAATTTTCTTTGGAAGCAGATTGTCAGACCTTTGTTCTGAGATGCCTCTGAGGACACTGGAACCTCCAGCCTTTTAGATAGCAGCTGAGTGTATTATCTAGCTGTACCACTCAGGGCCTCCTGCTCTATTTGATGTAGGGTAAACCTGGAGCTATATGAGCTTTCTCACTGATCAGATTTTCAATGATATCCTGGTTCAGAACCCTCAGGATCTCATTAGCTTGCCTCCCCTTGACCAGTATGTTCCTCCACTTTTTTTTTTTAATGTTTTATTGTGAATTATGTGATAGTTTACATGGGAGAACATTAGTTTTACATTCATTCTATCGTATATCATCTCATTACCATGGTTACAATCCCCTCCATGCATTATCAACCAACCAAAGGGTGTACCCTGCAAGCCTGCCTCCCCTCCCCCCAGGTCTTCAGCACACAGTCCCTCTCCGTCTCTGGATCCAAAGTCCCCAGCATTGCTCCATGTCATGGTCTCTGCCTCCATCTCAGGCATCACTGCTTCTCTGGGTAGGGTCCCGATCTACGCTCTTCTCTGTTGATGGTCCTAGGGACCTCTGCTCCTAGACTGCAAACTTAATCACTCCCCTCCTTCCTATAAAACATCTACCTTTACATTTCCAACCCTCACAATCAGTCCTGATGGCAATTATTCACTATTGTATCACAAGAGACCCATCTGCATTTCATTGCATCAGCCAAGCCCAGACAGATTGGATACTACTCACTGGAGATTCTATCTTCCTCCAGGCCCTCTGGATCTAGGTTCCCTCTTGAAAGCTTGTAAGCCAGTCACTTCTTGTCTTTGTAGCACACCCCCCATTTTGGGTAGCCAATATCCAAGTTGCCCATCCCTGTCTACTCTGTGTGAGGAGGGGGTGGGAATGGTACTTGCTGTAAGGATTTGTTCCCTTTTTTGATTTTCCTCCACTTTTAAGAATCAGACCAAGTTCCTTAAACTCCAGATTCTGACTGACATGGACCATAGAGAACCATGGAGGTTATACCTTCTGAATATCACCACAAATCAGAGGTCCCAATTCCTAACTGAGACCTCCTTCTGTTCCCCTCACCTCTGTAGGTCCTTCTTGTACTGGTGGCCAATCCAGAAAAGGAAGAACATGTGGAAACTGAGTTCTTACAGCGCACCAAGCATGGTATCTCTAACTGAATTCTCATAACATCCCTGTGGGGTGGATATCATCAGTGCCCATTTTGCCAGTGAAGAAACTCAGATGCAGGGAAAAGGATTCCATCACAAGTCTGTCTGCCAGGAACGCTCAATCCTATGCTGCCTCTGGTCAGTTCCCACAGCCCCATTCCCACCCCCAATCTGGACTTCCTCTATCCATGTCCCGCCTGCTGGTGAGGTTCCAGCATGTCTCAAAACCCAAATTTCCTGAAATGAGAAATTTCCCAGCACTGATAGTTTTAATCACCTACATCCTAATAATCACAAATCACTCAGATGTTGGAAACTCTGACACTCACCAGACCCAGGACAGATCATTGATATGGCCTGATCTGGGTTTGCTTCTGCCATTGTCCAATGGTCCATAGTGGTTAAAATCAGGAGACACGGGTTCCTGTGGAGGAGGTTTTCCTTTGGGAAGTATTTCTACCCAAGTTGACGGTTTGTCATCTCTGTCTTTGTACTGCACATGGGAGCTGACCTTCTCTGGCCCTGCCTCTTCCTCAGCACCAGGGGTTCCCTGGAAGAGCAAGAGCCCATTCAAACAAATATAAAAACAAACCTTGGAGATGTGACCAGGATAAGAATCATATCCTAAGAGTTAGCTTCAGGAAAGTTCATCCCAAAATAAACCCAAAGCTGAAGTAAATAAAGCATTCACAATATTTTGGGAGGGCAATTTCACAGAGACACGAAAGGGGGGAAATACTATTGTCAACAGTCTTTGTTCAGACATTCTGCATTTCTGGTCCATCTTGTGAAGTGGTGATTTAGTATCTGACATCTATGCAAGGGGGAAGTGACCCATGTTTATGAAAATTATACCATTTCTTCTGAGGGTAAGAGTGTCCTGTAAGCACTGGTTTGAAATACAGCCGAGAGTTTGATGAAGAGTCCAGGCTGTGATGATTAAAGCCAGGCTTGAAGGAACATGTAATTTTTGCAAAAGAACCCAGAAAACAGCTAAGGAGGAACTCCACTGAATACAAACAAGGGGGACATGGTAAGGCAGCCTTGGGTTCCAGGAAGGGAAAGGGGGACAAACAGAAAGAAGAGCAGGAACAGCAGTTGGCATAAAGAAGGGCAAAGTACTTGGCTTAAAAGAAACTAAGTGAGCCTTAATCTTACCTTCACTTAAGCACACCGTCAAAGCAAACATATTCTATCATTATGACTAATGTCATCTTCTTGCATTCATTCATTCATCCATCCAATACTTAATGAGTGTAGTATCCCTAAGTAAGCAATGGAACTATAGATGTGATGAAAACAGTTTGTATCCTCAAAATATTTTCAGGCCTGTGGGGAAAACACTATGAGCAAGTAATGATAAGAGGGAAAAGGTGTTTTCAACTCTGATGGAGGAGTACGTAGGGGAAGCTCCCTATGGAAGATGGTAACTGACCTGTTTAGAATCCCAAGAGAGCAGTGGGCAGGAATTTCACAAACGGAGGTGGGTACCTGGTGTGGTGCTGTGGATTAATGTGCCAGATTGCAAAGCCATTTGAACTGCAAGGTTGGCAGTTCAAGCTCACCAGCTGCTTCTTAAAAACCCTATGCAGGGTCGCTATGGGTCGGAACCCACTTGACGGCACTTCACAACAACAACACAGATGGGCAGCAGGATCTCCTAAAGATATCAGTCAACAACTTTCTTCAGTCTGAACTAGATCATTCCACTTCAGTTCTTCACAACACAAGGCAGACTTCTGTGGTCCTTAAATTAAATATGATAAGCAACAAATCAGTATATAAGATTTAGGAAAGTAGCATGGTTTTGAAAAACAAAAGGAATTTGGAGGGAAATGGTCTTCCATTAGAATTCTGTTTTCGCTGTTTGTTGTTGCGGGTATTAGAGGAGAACTACCCATAGCATTTCCTAGGCTTCCATCTTTATGGAAACCAATTGCCAGATCTTTCTCTCATGGAGTCATTGTTGTTGTTGTTGTTATTGTTAGGTGCCACTGAGTCGGTACCAACCCATTAACGACCTTATACACAGCAGAATGAAACACTGCCCGATCCTGGGCCAACCTCACTATTGTCGCCACGCTTGAGTCCATCGATGATGCCACTTGGCCAGTCCATCTCGCTGGGGGTCTTCCTCTTTTTCTCTGACCCTCCATCTTACCAAACATGATATCCTTCTCCAGTGACTGGTCCTTCCAATGGAGTCATTAGGTGAGTTTAAACCACTAACTTTCAGTTAGTAGCCTGTGTTTAACCACTACGCCACCAGAGCACTTTCTGCTACTTGCTAACAGTAGACAATAGTGACCCCTCTTGGAGCCACACCCACCTCACAGGGATTTGATAAATTAAATAAAATGAAGCAATTAAAGCGGCTGGCACAAAATCTTCCATTTTTTCTTTGTGATCAAGTAAGCATGTCCCAAATATCCCTAATTCCAGTTTGCTAATCATTTTCTAACTCCCAGAGTCTTCACCCAGCCTGTCATCATCGCTTGCTTAGATTATACAACAGTGTCAGGACGTTTGTCCCTGTTTCCTGTCTTGCTCCCCTTTAGTTCATTCTTCACACCGAAGCCGGCATGCTGGAAATATGCATTTGTGGTCATGCCTTCTGCCTTCTTCACAGTCCCATGACTCCTCCTTGCCCTGGGATAAAGTTGAAGCTTTATTCAATGGTTTTCAGAACCTTCATTCTTTGGGCTCAAATGATGAGTCCCTGGTGGTACAAAGAGTTAACAAATGCACTCAACTTCTAACCAAAAAGTTAGAAGTTTGAGTCCACCCAGAGGCACCTCAGTAGAAAGGCCTGGAGATCAACTTCTAAAAAACAATCTTTGAAAACCCTATGGAGCAATTCTGCTCTCACACATGTGGGGTCACCACATGTGAGAGCTGGCTCAGGAGAGTCAGCTGGTTTATTGGGTACTTATCTTTGCAACCAGCTCTCCCTTACTCTCCTGTCAACACTCCATGCTGACTTTCGCCTCTAGATTCTGCATGCATTTCCTTCTGCCTAGAATAGCATTCCTCCCTCTCCTTCTCCAGGTGAGTTCCTCTCTCAAACCCACTAGCAGTTCAAACCCAACCAGGAAGTGTTCCACAACTCCCCCTACCTCAAAACAATTCTGGATTCTGTGCCCTGTCTGTGAGCTCTCCTAACTTCCACTTCCGTGTTTTCCCCACTTATCACACTCTTTGGAGTCCTGGATCATAAGGTCAGTTTGAACTCACCAGCCACAAGATCAGCTGTTCGAACACACCAGTCGCTCCTTGGAAACCCTATACAGGGTCACTGTGAGTCAGAACTGACTTGACAGCACTTAACAACAACATTATAATCTACCGCTCTCCATTCATCATTAGAAAGCAATTTCTTAGGTGTAGGCTAGCTTGAGTGAGTACATAATCTCATATCTCATGAGTTGTAGATATTAAAATCTGGGTTAATCTAATTCCAAAACGAGTCCCTGTCATCTTAGTCGAAACCTAAGAAGACACTGAGGTAGTGTTCCCCACCCTGGCTGATAGCTCTCCTCCCACCAGCTACCCTCAATCATCCCCTTCCATTTCTCACCCCACAGCTCCCCACTCTCACCCCATACAGACTGCAGCCCCTCTATCTGGTGTGAAACAAGCCCTGGTGGTGACAAGAGTTACCTATTGGGCTGCTTGTTAGCTGTCAGGTCAGCAGTTCAAACTCAGCAGCCACTCGGAGGGAGAAAGATGAGGCTGCCTAGTCCTGTAAGCATTTACAGTCTTGGAAACCCTTAAGGAAGAGTGCAGCTCTGTCCTATAGGGCCACTTGGAGTTGGAATGACTCTATGACACTGCTGTAAACTCACTTTCTGTCAAGAATTCCTAGCTCCCTTTACAGACTAGAACTCTACTTGTACATTGTGAAATGATTATTCTTAAGGAAGACAAACAGCTCACTGGTTCTGGTGAAATCATTTTAGAGGGACAGTGACGAGCAGGGGCTTTCCTGGGCTCAGAACACTGGGTTAGGGAAGTGATCAAATAGCCACATTGGCACTCAGTTTAAGAGAAAATTCCTGGAAACTTAAGCAAGCTAACTTGTGCATTGAGTCAATTCTGGTTCTTTTGCCAATATCTGTGGACTGAAAACATGACAAGTTGCCCCTATACTGGTTAAGGAATGGACGCTAACTGACAGGACCAAGAGAGAAATCCCCTGAGAATGAAAGAGTCACTTT
Organism: Chrysochloris asiatica; assembly: GCF_000296735.1. Classification (NCBI taxonomy): domain Eukaryota; kingdom Metazoa; phylum Chordata; class Mammalia; order Afrosoricida; family Chrysochloridae; genus Chrysochloris; species Chrysochloris asiatica. The sequence goes on from NW_006408544.1 coordinate 23,600,626, forward strand.
ACGACTGACTACAGGATAACTTGATCTCATTTTTGAAGGTTCCTCCCTCTGATGGGAAGACTGCTGCTGGCAGATGAAGCTAGGAGGTCCTCCTTCTCCTTGCACCTAGCATTAACTCCAGAACCCAAAGGGGCTTATATGTCATTCGAAAGAGTTTAAACATCAATAATATTAATAATAATGACATTACACTGTGGTAGGACTCCTCATGTGATGCTGTAGGTTTAGCACTGAACTGCAAAATGCAAGGTCAACAGTTCAAACCCACCAGTTGCTCCCTGGAAGCCATATACAGGGTCACTATGAGTTGAAATCAACTTCACAGCACTTAACTAACCATGTGGTAAGACCCCAAACCCACTACTGCCATGTTGCTTCTTACTCACAGTGCCTCTGCAGGACAGCATAGAACTGTCTCATAGGGTTTCTTAGACTGTAAATGTTGATGGAAGCAGATTGCCACATCTTTTCCCCAAAGAGCAACTGGTAGGTTGGAACCGAAAACTTTTCAGTTAGCAGCCCAATGCTTAAGCCTTCGAGCCACCAAGGCAGACACAGTCAATGTACTTTCTCTAATCCCAATAGCTAGTATTGATATAAACATATTCAAAACCAAACCCATTGCCGCTGAATTGCTTCAACTCATGTTTTCTTGGACGTAATCTTTATGGAAGCAGAGTGGGAGGTGGGTTTCTTCTGCAGTGACTTCGGTGAGTTTAATGTTAGCAACTGACAGCAAACGGTTTGCACTACCCAGGGGCCCTGGAGTCATATCAGGGATTTTGAGAACAATCTGAAGAGAAATTAAATGACTTGCCTTTGCCATTCAGCTGCAGAGGGAGAGACAGGACTCAAATCTGTCTTTCTTTGTCCTGTCTCCCTCTTCTCCCCTAGGCCCTAGCCATCATCCTCTCTCCCTGGAGTCTCTCTTCCTTTTTCTCTCTGTCTTTTCTTTTTCTCTTCTCTAATCTTCCCTATAGGCTCCCTGGTGGAGCAGGAGGCTAAATGTTGGGCAAGGTCAGCAGTTCAAATCCACTAGTCACTCCACAGGAGAAAGATGAGGCAATCTGTTCCTATAAAGATTGAGTCTCAGAAACCCTAAGGATCCATTCGACTCTGTCATATAGGGGTACTGTGAGTTGGAATTGACTTGATGGCATTGTGGGGGGGGGGGGGGCATAATCCACCCTAAGCAATCAGAGAGATGTTTAATAATGTAATCAGGCTATGTCAACCTTCCGCTTGAAATCAAATAGGCACTGTTGTCATTTCCTTACATCCAACTTCCCCAGCCACCACCCCCATTGTCTGGTGGTTTGGGTAGGACCCACCTCTGCTCTGAAGGTAAACCTAGGTAGTTAGTCCAATCATACCATTAGCCTTGCTGCAGGAATTGGTATTCAGGGCACAGGCTGGATGGAGTGAAACGCCATCAGATAGAAGTTCAGGAATAGATCTATTTTGGCTAGGTAAACATCAATGACAAACTCAGCCTCTGTACTTCCCTCTTGTGACCTTGATGGAAGGTGACCTGGGGAATGTGCCAGTCTATAGAAGGAGAACAGAGCCAAGAGAATCAAAAAGACGCAGAGCCAGAGCCCTGATTGAACCACATCTAAAGCCCTCCTTACCTTTCAACATATCGTTATGGCAAACCAATAAACCTTCTTTATTGTTTAAGCCAGCTTGGTTAGGCTCTCTGTGACTTGCCACTGAAAGTCTCCTAGGTGATTCAAATGCACTTTGAAATGCAGCCAGACAGCTTACCTTTGTATTAATGGCCCTCAGCACTGTAGGAGGATAAACACTTGACTACTAACAACAACAAACTGTAAGAGGGCTTCTGGTATGGCACTGTAAGATCAGCACTGGACTACAAACCACAAGGCCAGAAGTTCAAACCCACCAGCTACTCCTGGGAAATTGTA
>NW_006408544.1:23603260-23604800 GCF_000296735.1 Chrysochloris asiatica
CCAATAGACCAATGTGGTCACCAGCAAGCGTACATGCCTGCTCATGTGTTCCCTTTGAGTTTCAGTCTTAGAAGGGAGTTTGTCTTGAAGGATCTTGATTGCTTGCCTTGATGGCTTCCTGGTGAACAGCTTGCTAATTCTTGTGGTAGCCAGTCATGCTGACATTTTTGTTATGGGTTTTTCCTGATGGTCTTTCTTTCAAGATGTATCTTCTGTCGCTCTAGCTGTTCCATGCTGCTCTGCTTGTCATTTCTAGTGGGAATGTTCCACCTCAGAAGGTTCTGGATGGGATTCAGGATTCCACCTAAGGTCTTATACTCTGCAAAGGCTCCACAAAAGGCCTATTTCACTGGGCAAGTTCTAGAACCCCTTTTAGGTGTTCCAATCAATTATAGGCTGAAGACAGGCTTACAAGTTTTCTGTAATCATGTTTCCCAACATTCCTTTCTGGCCCACTCAAGTGTCTATTTTACAATAGTAGGCAAGGGAAACCGATATTCATAAGACAGTTAAGCATCTTAGTATTATTTACCCTCTTCAAGCTATGCCTAGATCCTTGTGTCAAAGAGCCCTGTTTTTCTGAGGTTGAACATGCCTCACTTAGGCCATGCAAACCTGTCTCAGTGCTCCCCTATCTATCTTGTTCTTCTACCTCCCTCCCCTTCTTGTATTGCCTTCCCCAACACCAAAACTAAAACCCACACCCCATCCCCACTGTTGTGGTTACCTTATATTCCATTAATTTTTCCGTCCATTTAAGACAGTCTATTTTATGCTGTAGTCTACCTGATCTTATCACCACCTAGATCTCTGTTCCTCTGTGTTTACCTTCTTTCACATCGTAATTTTTTTATCATAGACTGATCTCCCAGATCCTCTGTTCTTATCATTTGATTCTGTTCTTGACTCTCCCATTTGTCCATTGAGTTTAAAGTGATGCTGCCACGTACATCAATCTCTGGTTGTTGTCTGTTCTTGTTGGTTCTCAGTCTACAGAACTCCCTTTAGGATGTTTTTCATTGTAGGGTTGGCTTTGGCAAAATCCCTTAGCTTCTGTTTATCCTAGAATGCTTTGATTACACCATCATATTTGATTGATAACTTTGCTGGATAGAGGATTCTTGGTCGGCAGTTTTTTTTTCTTTCAGAGTTTTATATATGTCTCCCCATTGCCTTCTTGCCTGCATGGTTTCTGTTGAGAAATCAGAGCTTAATCTGATTTGCTTGCCTATGTATGTTACTCTTCTCCTTTCCCTAGCTGCTTTCAGGATTCTGTCTCTATCTTTGATTTTGGAGAGCTTGATTATGATATGTCTTAGTGATTTTCTTTTAGGGTCTATTCTTCCTGGGGTTCGTTGAGTTTTTGAATGCTTATCTTTTTGTTTTTCAGGATGTTATGGAAATTTTCTTCCAGAAGCTCTTCAACTATCTCCTCTGTGGACTTGTGCGCTTCTTCCTGTTCCAGAATGCCAATAATTCTTAAGTTATTCCTCTTCATATTGTCCAACATAAATCTTAGTCCTTCTTCAGATTTTTTTAA
>NW_006408544.1:23605440-23610825 GCF_000296735.1 Chrysochloris asiatica
TTTTTTTTTTTTTTTTTCGGTCTGCCTGTCCTGCTTCACAACCCCTATTCAGGCCTTTTTCCTAGTGATAAACAGTTCAGGGCCAGCTGTGCCCATTTCGCACTGCCGTTTGATTTTGAGTGGAAACTGTCTCTTTAAATTTTGAGGAGATCTGTGTACATGCATCATAGAACCCACTGGGGGTGGAGGTGGGTGTCTACTCATACAGGCACCTCCTCTAGTCACCAGAATGGAGGTATGCAGACAGCAAGAGACCAATGGACAGATACAAAAAAAGAATGTGCACACATTTATCTCCACAGTTCTGTCAGGCATTCATGGCTGCTCTGATCCTTCCCCTGCTTGGTCTCTTCCAAGATGGCAGCTCAGGGAGCAGCTGAGTGTCTTGAATTAGAAAGCAATGGATTTGTTGCCTCTGCTACAAATTCCCCTAGCTGTGAGCCTTCCAACCTTCTAAATATTCGTTTATATGTGGTTCAGAGTTCTGGTACCATCCCCTCAGCCTGTTTGGTCTGGTATTCTGTGTTGTTGCTGACAGAGCTCCTCACTGCACTTCCATCCTATCTGCCAGCTTGTTTGTTCTCCCAGGCTTTGGCTTCTTGTTGTTGTGTGCCCTTGAGTCAATTCCAACTCATAGTGATCCCAGGTGACAGAGTAGAACTGTCCCCAAATAGGCTACAATCTTTATAGGAGTAGGTATCTGTTCCTATGGAGCTTCTGAATGAGTTGGAACAGCCAGGCTTTTAGTTAACAGTTCAGGGCTTCACCACTGTGCCACTGAGGCTTGGCTAGACATGAGCTTTGTTAGACATCTGCCTTCCCATCAGTATCCTCAGGGAGACCACCAGCAGGACGGTCAGGCAGTTCTGAACATGAAGATGCAAGGTTAAATTCCAGATACCCCCATAGTGGGTAGCACTCCAGCAATGTCCATATTGAGGGACCATGTAATTATTCCTGAGAAAGAGAACTGCTGGAACAGACTGAACTTCTTACAAGTAAATTGTGAGGGAACTCAGAGTTGTCCAGAGCTATTATGATTTGGGCAGCACTGACTGTGACCAGTAGGTTGAATAGGGGGCATGGAGAAATGCTTAGTGGGAGCTCAGAGGAACATTTCACGCCTGTTGTTTGTCTAACCAGGAAGTTCCTTCTTGCCTTAGGCCAGTTGCACTTGCAGCTTCCTCTGCCCAATCACCCAGTTACTCTACCAGATGGTCAACTTGTGTCTTAATTCTCTGTAAAATCTGCTTATGACTAACAGATTTTATTTATTCATTTGTTTATTCTTTGTCTTCCATTACCGATATATAAGTTCCAGGAAAACAGAGATCTTGATTCTCGGTTGTACCTCCATTTCTTCCATAGCTCTTGTTGATAAGTTGCTGTTAAGTAAATTCCCACTCATGGCAAGCCCAGGTGAGTCAGAGAAGAACTGTTTTCCATAGGCTGTGACCTTCCAAAAACAGCTCTGCAGGTAAATCTTTCAAGATATCTGGGTGAGTTTGAACTGCCAAGCAGCCTTTCAGCTAGTTGGTGGCCAAATGCTTAGCCTTTTTTGCCACCCATGGACTCCATTTCTAATCTCCTGAATCCTCCAATTAACACAATAAGTCAATAAAGAGTTGACACACACTTGCCCACGCAAAAACCACACCCTTAAATGGTTGACTTGATCTAATTTCAGTAACTCCTCAGAAATCCTATATTAGGTTTCTATGATTCAGAACAAACTCAACAGCACTAAACAACAAAAACAACGCAAATGTTGCCTTCCACCTCCAACCACTGTCATGACATATGTTTATCTCCTTCCTAGCAGTTATCACAAACAGTGTAGCATTATTTCATGTAGACACCCTAGTGGTACAATGGGCTGCTAACCAAAAGATCAGGGATCCAACCTACCAGCTATTCCACAGGAGAAAGATGTGGCAGTCAGCTTCCATAGAGAATAACATCACATGGAGCAGTTCTACTCCATCCTGTTGTTATTATTAAGTGTCATTGAGTCAGTTCTGAATCACAACGACCATGTGTAGGGTTCCCAAGAAGCAGCTGGTGAACTTGAACTGCCGACCTTGCAGATCAAACTGACTTTGCTGTCCAGTGCATTAACCCAGAATGCCACACCAGGACTCCATCCTATGGCATCATTATCAGTCAGAATCAACATGATGGTTGTTGTTGTTGTTAGGTGCCACCAAGTCGGCACCAACTCATAGCAACCCTATGCACAGCAGAACGAAACAATGTCCAATCCTGGGCCAACCTCACTACTGTTGCCACACTTGAGTCTATCCATGCTGCCACCTGGCCAATCCATCTCATTGGGGGTCTTCCTCTTTTCTCTGACCCTCCATCTTACCAAACATGATGGTAGTAGATCTATTATCTGATGTGTTTGTATTTTCTTGTTTATTATTTGCTTTCTCAAGCAATAACAGTACATAAGTATCCAACTGACTTCTGTGGAATGAATAAAGAACCAGAAAAGGAGTGAACGAACTTTGGAGACTCTGGAGCCAGCAACTATAAGGAGATAATGGAAAAGAAGGAATCAAGGTTGGTTTCAAGGGAATGTTGTGAGTTAAACAGGGCAGAATTTGCAAGCATTGCTTTTAAGCAATGTGGAAAGCATTGTTCATCAATGTTGTGATCATTTCAAAGCACATCAGTTAAAGTTCAGCTTGAAACCTCTGTCTCTCTGATTCCTTTTCCAATTCATGCAGCCATCTCATTGAAAACTTATCTACAAATATGATTAAAGTATCAACCATCTCCCCCATCCACATCAGTCCAAAGTCCCTTGAGGTGGAAAGTGGTTGTTTGAGAAGCCATAACTGACTCTCCTGGTTTGCATTCTTCACAATGCTTCAATTTTACTGCTTTAATGGGGATCCAGCAGCCAATACAGGCCTGATATTTTAAGTTGCTCCATGCCTTTGTGCTATAGCCAGGCCTCTGGCTTCTCTCTCTCAATTATTACCTAAACCATGCCCTGGAGACCTAAGGACAAGTTTATTTTGACTGGGGGATTATTAAACTGCAGGCAACATACCAGAGATGTTGCCAGGCTATGATTTGACCACATGGCCACAACACTGAGAATAGCTAAGGCTGCTTCCTGCTGGAGGAGGAAATAGCAGTTTCCTCAAATCCCGGAAACATTACTTCCTCTCTGGTGCCTAGATCCATGTAGTCAATTAGACAGCTTCTCCCCACCCCAATGCCCTGGAGACCTAGCCCAGGACTGTAGAAGACATCCTGTTTCCCCTAAGGAAGTGACCCAGCTTGAAGGAGCCTCTACTATAATTCAGTAGGGGTTGAGTAGATAGTGAAACAGGAAGAGGTTACCAAGTAGTAGTAATAATAAGAGTGCTGTGCTATTATCATATCAGCTAGGACAATATATACACACTCTGCTTCTATGACTCTGAGAGATTCAAATAGCTAAAACTCTGACCACACTTAGATAGTCAACTCCTACTCATGGTCACCCCATGTGTGTCAGAATAGACCTGCCCTCCATAAGGTTTTCAGTGACTGTTTTTGGAAGTAGAGTACTAAGCCTTTCTCTGAGGTGCATATGAGTAAACTTGAACTTCTAACATTTTCTTTAACAGCTGTTTACTATTTGTACCACCCAGAGATTCCTGATAATCTGAAGCTCTCTCACGATCTCTGCTAAATCTCAAGGATTTGCTGACTGTCTCTAGATCCTGTATCCACCACATCTCTTTCACCACCACATCATCCCAGACAGGAAACTCAGATCCTTTCTTGGTGTTAGAGAAAATATACTTGCAACCCACATTTCAAAAGTTTAGAAACATTGCTGACAATTGGGTGGTCAAAGGGTCCATCAAGCAGCTTAGTGGAGATGGCTCCAGAGCCAGACTTCCTGGGTTCAGATCCTGTTTCAAGTCTCTGTTCCCTTCCTACTAGCTGTTCCTTCTCTAGCCTCAGTTTTCCCTCTATTTCTTTCTATCTATGGGAATATGGATGTTGACCTCATCAGGGTTGTCAGAGATTCGAGATAAAACTGTTAGAACAAGTTTGACACATCATCACTTCAGTATTCAATAAATGTTCACTATTGTTTAACTCTCCTACCTCCTTCCTTTCAGAGTGAAATTCATGTAAGATAGTTCTTACTACCCTTGAAGAATGATCCGGTGCATTGTGATGGGAAACAAAACTCTTTGGCACAACTTTCCTGGACATTTTCTCACCAATCCAGTCAATTTTTGAATAATTTCTTCTTAGTAAGCACCTGTGATTTTCCTATATCCGTTGAGAAAATCTATCAAGTTGACCCCTTTGAGGTCCCCAAAAAAATCATTGCCATAATATTCTGCACTATCTCCCCTCAGAAGCCACTGTTTTGTTTGGAAATTTTCTTTTTCTTTTTAAAGCACCCTCCTTTTTTAAAAGGAGTCCTGATGTGATGCTCTGGGTTAATGCACTGGACTGCAAGGTCAGTTTGAACTACAAGGTCGGCAGTTCAAGCTCATCAGTTACTCCTCGGAAACCCTATACAGGCTCTCTGTGAGTCAGAACTGACTCTATAGATATATAACAACCACCACCACAACAATGGTATATTCAAGGAGCCCTGGTAACATAACATACAAGTTGGGCTGCTAACTACAAGGTCAGCAATTTGAATCTAGGAGCTGCTCCACAGGAGAAAGATAAGGTTTTCTGTTCCCATAAAGATTTACAGCCTTGGAAACCCCATACAAGCATGACTATGAGTCTGCACCAACTCACGGCACACAATCACCACCATCACCACCATGGTATATTCAATATTCTTTGTTATTGCTACAGTCATCCCCCACTCACTACCAGTGCTTTGATAAGACTAGCCCTTCATTAGAAAATGCCATGTTTATTAATTATATGACTTTGTATCCCCCAACACAGTGTCATGATTCACCCAGGAATATTTTATACCTCAGTTTGGGAAACAGACTAGACTGCAGGAAAGGGTGAGGTTCAGTAACATATCCAATGTCACACAGCTAGCAAGTGGCGGAGCCAGGATGTGATCGCTGAGTGAGCAGACTCCAAAGCCAGTGCTCCCAGGGGGCCCATGTGGTACTCACTGTCCCTGTGCCAGGGACTATGGCAACAGACGGCTGAGCTCAGGGAGGCTGATGAAATCCACAGTCAGGACACATCCTTCCACTCCATCCCCCCTTGACCTGGTCTTCCCAACTTCACAGCCTCTAAATCCTACCTTATAATTTGGGCTTCCCTCTCCCTCCAAAACATAAACTAGAGGAAGGGATAAAGCCTACCACTTAAGGGTGTGGGTAAAGAACCAGCCTTGGAAATGATAAGGAACTTGGAAAAAAATTGCCAAATATATATATA
>NW_006408544.1:23610925-23614309 GCF_000296735.1 Chrysochloris asiatica
TATATATAAAGAAATTTTCTATACCCATATAATTTTTGCTGAAACAACAGCACACGTGATAAAGCATATTGAGAGAACTTATAATTATGCCAAATTAAACCATATAGGAGCGACTCTTGGTCCGTGAGAACCATTTATTTCTTGGTGCAGTTTTATTATACGGCTGGGTCTGAAGTAGCCAGAGTTCATAAAGAAAGGAGTCATTCTCTCTGATGAATGGCCTTGCAGATCGGAGCTAGGTTCTGACTAACTCCTCAGGAAAGAGTGGGAGCCACAGCCTATCTCTGTGAGAACCAGCTTTTAGAGTCCAGAGCCTGCAAAGTACCCTCTTTGCTCCCCACCCAGCTTGCCTGGATTTGATGTATTCAATACACAGTGATTAAGCCCTTACCATGTACAAGGATAAGTCCAAAAGTAGCACTACAGCATCATATTATTGTTGCTGGTAAGTGTCTTCAAGTTGGTTCCAACTCATAGAAACCCTGTACAATGTTTCCAAGGAGTGACTAGGGAGTTTGAACTGCTCACCTTGAGGTTCAAACTAACCTTGTTGTCCGGTGCTTATCCTACAGCATCAACCTTTAGTAAACAAAAATGTCAAAATGTGGAACTATTGTTTCTCAATATAACCTCCATTGAAGTCTATACACTTCTGAAGGCCGTGTTTCCATCTCTCTAGCCCTGGTATAGTACTATAAGATAAACACTGGATTGCTAACAGCAAGGTCCACAGATCAGATCCACCAGCCACTCTTCGGAAGCCCTATACAGTGTCTCTATGAGTCACACTGACTTGACAGCACTAAACAACCCTTTCCCCAAAGAATTCCATGCTTGGATTTATACCACAGGACTCAAATTGTGGGCTTTTAATGTTCTTTAAGTTTGGGGACAAAAAGAAGTCTGAAAGTGCAAGATCAGGGCTGTAAGGCAGATGGGGTTAGGTTCCTCATATGACAGTTCTGGCAACCTTTGAAGAATGAGCAAGTCCATTGTCATGAGGGGAAAAAATTCTTCAGTGTACTTTCCTGACCTTTTTCTCACCAATGCAATTCTGTATTCTCTTAAAACTTCTTCATAATAAGTCCCTGTAATTGTTCTGTGCCCTTCAAATCTATTAAGATGACCCCTGTGGAATCCCAAAAAAAACAGTTATTATAACCTTCTGAACTGACCTCTGCCTGGAATTCATCTGGCACAGCAGATTCCCATAGAAACCACTATTTGTATTGTACCTCTCCCCGCCCTCGAAGGCACTCTAATAAGATGAAAACAACTGTATTATTGAGAGAACTTATCCATAGCCATCTACTGATCGTAGAGACATATTTTGTATGGAATAAATCCATGCATGTATGAATTTGAACCTTAGTAGCAATACTTTTTTGATTTATCTTCATAATAAGGGTACCTGGGAGGCTCAGCAGAAGCCCTGGTGGAGCTTTAGGTTAAGAACTAGACAACTAACCACAAGCAATAGTTCAAACTCACCAACTCCTCCGTGGTTGAATAATAAGACTCTTTTCTTGTAAAGGTTTACAGCCTGGGAAACTCCATGCAAGGTGTCTATGAGTTGGAATGAACTCATTAGACGTGGGTTTTGGTTTTGGGTGTTTCAAATGGTTAAGTGCTCACCTACTAACAAAACGACTGTTGGTTTGAGTCTCCCCAGAAGAGCCCTTAAAGAAAAATCTGACAGTCTCCTTCCAAAGGTCACAACACCCTATGCTGCTCTTCTCTGAAACTCATGGGGCTCAACTCCACAGCAGCTGATTAATTTTGGTTTTGTCTCTGTTTGATTTTGCCATGTATTAGGCCTAGACCCAACTCCTACCTTCTCCAATGGCTTAAATGTTCTCCTCCCCACACATGGTATACTGGAGCTGGAGACCTGAACTTAAAATCTCTGCTGAACTATTGGTAAGCTGTGACCTTGTTTGACCTCTCATGGCTCCTATCATCTTAATTGTAAAAAGGACTTAATGTGACTCTAGGTGGAATTGTTGTTAGGAGCCGTCAAGTTGATTCCAACTCATAGAGATCCCTTATGACAGTAGAATTAACCCATAGCGTTTTCTTGGCTGTAACGTTTACCAGAGCAGATTGGCAGGTCTTTCTCCCATGGGACCTCTGGGTGGATTAGACTCCTTTCTGTGAGCAGTTGAGTGCTTAACAGTTGCAACACCAGGGCTCCTCTAGGTAGCCTTAGGCAGGATTCTCCCATCTATCCTGTGGAAGAAGATGGCAATCTTAACAGAAAAAAAAAAAAAAAAAAAATCAAAGAGGTGAGTTTAGGATCAAAGCTGACCTTTAAAACCTACTGCAAAATGTTCAGGTCCCTTTAGTAGGGGATGCTTCTTCTATGTATGTAAAACAGCTAGCACAGTGTGATTGCTGTGAATCAAGTATTCAGTCAGGTTGGTGCCCTTTCCTTCCCTTTTCTTGCATCTGCTTCAAAGCGCCCCCACCCGCTTTTGCATGCCTCACTGCCTGGGACACGGCAGCTTTGCCCCATGCCCCACTTAAGCCCTGAATACATCTTTAGCTCATGCTTCAGCATCACTGCTACCATTCACATTCAAAGGCCCCCAAATGGGAGCTCTGAGCCCCACCCAAATCCACATGACTTGGAGTTCTCAGGGATTAAGCAGCTCTCCCACAGAGAGGCCAGGCAACCTGTGTCACTAAATCCTCCTACGGATTAAGTCCCAGGTCACAGATCACCCACAGGCTTGAGCAGATGTGACAATGAAACATTTTCTGGGCCTTGGTCCAATGAAGATGCTAAAAGTAGATGACGCATGGGCACAGAGCACTTGCCATTCTATTCTTGGTATGATTTGTAGAGATCATGGGTGCCCTGTAGAGAACAGGAGTTAAGAGACCTGGGTTTGTGGATAAGGGACTCATCTCTAAAATATATAGGAAAATGCTACACATCTACAAAAATAAGACAAATAATCCAATTAAGAAATGGGCACAAGATATCAACAGACACTTCACCAGGGAGGAGATCCAGGCAGCCAACAAACATATGAAGAAATGTTCACCATCACTAGCCATTAGAGAGATGCAAATCAAAACAACAATGATATATCATCTCACACCAGCAATAACAGCAAACATCAAAAAAGTTGAGGATAATAAATGCTGGCGAGGATGTGGAGAGACTGGGACACTCCTGCATTGCTGGTGGGACTGTAAAATGGTCCAACCTCTCCGGAAAGCAATATGGCGCTTCCTCAGAAGGTTGAAAATAGAAATACCATTCGATCCAGCAATTCCCCTACTTGGTATTTACCCACAAGAAAAATTAGCCACAACACGTAAAGATATATGCACCCCAATGTTCATAGCAGCACTATTTACAATAGCAAAAAGATG
>NW_006408544.1:23615453-23618221 GCF_000296735.1 Chrysochloris asiatica
GGGGGCCTGCGGGGTATAACCTTTGGTTGGGTGATGATGCATGGATGGGATGGTAACTATGGCAATGAAACGATGTATGATAGAACGAGTTTAAAGCTAATGTTCCTCCATGTAAACTATCACACAATAAAAGGCGGGGGGAGAAAAGACCTGGGTTTGGCCTTAGCTCTGCCACGTGCCCACTGTGTGACCTTAAATGGGTCACTTCCCTTCTCTGGACCTCATTTTCCTCAACAGAAAAAATGGAATTCCTTATATTGATGTCACAGAGCTGTGAGTGATTATCTGAGATAAATGCCAAACAAAATCAGCTGACATCTGGCAGACCCCATGTTTGTCACAGCAGAACTGTGGTCCATAGGCTTTTCAATAGACCATAGGGCTTCCAATTGCCGCTGTTCTGGAAGTAGATGCCCAGAGCTTTCTTCTGAGGAGCTCCTGGGAGCACTCAAACCTCCAATCTTCGGGTTAGAAGCTGAGAGTGTCAACTGTTTGCACCCACCCAAGTACTCCTTTCTCTGAGACAGCAGATCAAAACTCCATTTCTTCAAAGAACCAATGGATAAAGCACTCTCCATGCCTGGGACACAGGCCTGGCCCCAAGGTCCTGTCATGTACATGGAATGCTTTCACTCTTCTTCCTTCCTTCTTGATCCAAGGTGCCTTGCATAGATTTCCATTTTAATGCTTTTAATCTTCAGTTGTCTGAACCCAACTCCCTCTTGACAAGAATGTGGCTTCTTGGAAGCAGAGTTTCTATAGTTTTTAGTCTTTGCTTCCCCACAAGGGGGTCTAGAAAGGCATGCCAAACTAAAATCTTTTATAACTGATGCAACCCCTTTGATCATTGTTGTTATTGTTAGGTGCCATCGAGTCGGTTCTGACTCCATAACAACCCTACGTACCACAGAATGAAACACTGCCCAGTCCTGCAACATTCTCACAGTTTTTATGTTTGAACCCATTGCTGCTGCCACTGAGTTAATCTATCTCCTTGGGGAACTCCTGTGACAATTAATTGATATCAGTATGTCTGATATCCCCTCTGACACAAAGTCTGGATGCTCCATGAGTATATGGTAGAAAAATAAGAAAGGCAAAAAGGGAAATATGGAAAAAAATAAATAAAAACTCCAACAGCAGAAACTAACCCAGCCTGTCCTCCTCACTCAGCAGTTCCTCTTCCTGACCAAAAATGAAATTCTCAAAGTCAAAACCAAATTATGTTGTTGTTGTTGTTTTCCAGTAGGGCATTTCTGTGTGATGTTTGATGACTCAACTCATTACCAAAAAGTTAGAGCTGCTATGAGATGAGGTTGTCAGGGTTAAGAGATAATCCACCTCTGGCTCTATTAGGTCAGAGAAATCCTCTGTGTAATCCCTCCATAAAAAAACCCTGGTATCACAATGAGATAAGCACTGAGCTTCTAAGCACAAGGACCAAACCCTCTGGTCGCCCCACAGGAGACAGAAGAAGCTGCCTGTTTTTGTAAAGATTTACAGTCTCAGACTTATGGGGTCACTATGAGATGGAGTCAACTTGGTGGTAGTGTTTTGGGGTTAATCCTGCCATTAAAAAAGTGATTCTAGGGAACAATAATTGATCTCCATTCACCTGAAGCAATAAAGAAGAAGAGTCTGGGATAGGACTCTAACTGCGTCCATGAATGACTGCCTTCTTTGCCATGCGACAAGAAGGACAAAGTGGTACCCATCTACCATTATTGAGCAGTTTGATCAAAGATTCTATACAAAAATGCTCATCAAAATAGATCAAATACAGAACAGAATTTCAAATTCTCACAGAATACAGATATCCTGGAATCCCACTGAGATAATCTTTGAATATTAGTCCAAAAATATCCCCCAAAGGCTTCTAGGTTTCTTTTTTTTTTTTAAGTTTTTAATGTGAATTGAGTGAAAGTTTACAAGGCAGATCATCAGTTTTACATTCAGCAAATCACATACCTTGTTTCACTACGATGATTATAATCCCCCCATGTACCATCAGTTAACAGTATTTCTCTCTATTCATTTTAATCTTTTTTTTTTTTTTTAAACACTCAGGCACATATAATAATTTACATCACCAAAGGACACATTCTGCAAGTCAGCCTCCTGGCCACCTCTTTTTCCTCTCTTCCCATGAATCTAGAGTCCTCAGCTGCTCCCTCTCTCTATGTCCCCATCTCTGCCTCCATCTCTTGTGTCACTGCTTCTCTGGATCAAGTGCTGAATTCTTCTTATGCTCTTCTCCCTTGATGGTACTAGAGACCTCTGTTTCTGGACTGTAAGATTAATTACTCCCCTGTTTTTGCTACAGAACTTCTACCTTTCCAATTGTAACAGTCGCAACTAATTGGGATAACAATTACTCAATGTTGAATCATAAGAATCTTATCCCCATCTCTTTTTACCAGATCCAGCTAGACAAGATGAAAACTATTCAGTGGGGACTTTGTCTTGCCCCATACGTTCTTAAACTCCCTCTTGAAACCATGTAAGCCAGTCACTTCATACCTTTATTGCACCCTCATTTTAGGTAGCCAATGTCTAAGTTACCCATCCCCTATCTACGCTGTGTACAGAGGGGATAGCATTTATACTTGATGTGAAGACTCTTTCCCTCTCTGTTGGTATTTTGAGCTTCTACCTCCATGAGTATTGATAGGATTAGGAGAGAACACCTTGATTGTATCTTGATTATATCAGGATTGTATCAAGATTGACCTCGAAATTTAAAGAGACAGTATAGATATAAAACCAAA
>NW_006408544.1:23619296-23629467 GCF_000296735.1 Chrysochloris asiatica
TTGGCACCTGACAACAACAACACCTCCATGAGTATAAGTCAAGTTCATCAAATTGTAGCATTTTGCCTTCCTTTGCCTTATCAAACATCGTTGGGTTTTTTGTTTTGGTTTGTTTTATCTTCCTCTAGTCAAGGCGATGAGTTCTTTTTGGTGATGAATTCTGATTATCAAGCCATCAAGTCTAGGTCAAATGGGTACTATCTGCAAGTTTGGGTGTTCTTCTGCATATCCTCTCACTTCATATCAGTTGAATGCTTCAATCTCAGCTCTAGCACTCTGTGGCTATGTCCTTGTACATGGGCTCAAGTGTCCCCAGGTCTCACCACACTTTGGGCCAACCAGCCCTTCTTCTTTTCTCTCTCATCTCCAGGTCAACAGGAGTATATTGTCTGTGGTTGAACTCAGCCAATTTCTTCATTGCTGCCTTTCCCCATCTTCCACTCACCAGTAGACTAATGTGTTTGCCAGCAAGCATGCATGCCTGCTCATATATTCCCTTTGAGTTTCAGTCTTAGAGGGGTGTGTGTCCTGAACGGACTTGATTTTTTTCCTTGATGGCTTCCCAGGGAAGAATTTGCTTATTCTTATAGTAGCCAATCATACTGTCATTTTTGTTTTGGGTTTTTTCCTGATGATCTTTCTTTGAAGATGTATCTTCTGTCACTCTAGCTGTTCCAGACTGGTCTGCTTGTCCTTTCTAAGTGGGAATGTTCCACCTCAAAAGGTTCTGGATGGAGCTTAAGATTTCACCTAAGGTCCTATACACTGCAAAGGCTCTGCAAGAGGCCTACTTCACTGGGCAAGTTTTAGAACCCATTTTACGTATTCCAATCAGTTGTAGGATGAAGATGGCCTTACAAGCTTTCTGTAATCATGTTTCTCAACATTCCTTTCTATCTCACTCAAGTATCTATTTTACAATAGTTGTTGGTGGTGGTGGTGTTAGGTGCCATCGAATCAGTACTGACTCATAACGACCCTATGCACAATAGAACAAAACACTGCCTGGTCCTGGGCAAACCTCACAATACTTGCCATGCCTGAGCCCATTGGTGCTGCCACTTTGCCAATCCATCTGGCTGGGGTCTTCCTTTTTTTCTCTGACCCTCTACCTTACCAAACATGATATCCTTCTCCAGCAACTGGTCCCTCCCTACAATAGTAGGCAAGAGAAACCAATATTTATAAAACAGTCAAACATTTTAGTATTATTTCCCCTCTTCAGTTAATGCCTCAATCCCTGTATCATAGAGCCCTATTGTTCCAAAATTGAACATCCATCACTGTCCCATTTAGCACATGCAAACATGTCTCAGTGTTCCCCTATCTACCTTGTTCTTCCACCCTCCCACTTCTTGTATTGCCCTCCCCAACACCCAAACTATATCTGCTCCCTACTCTGTGCTCTACTGTCATCTCCCTCCATCTTCCCCAAATGCTTCCACCCCACCACCACCAGTAATCAACTTTTTTTTTCTCTCTCTCTCTCTTTTAGTATGGGTATCTGTATCTTTTCTTAAGCTTTTACAATCATGGTCTTATACAATATTTGTCCTTTTGTGACAGACTAATTTCACTCAGCATAATGTCCTCAAGGTTCATCCATGTTATGCGGGGGCTTGCAGCTTCCTTTTATTCTTCACGGCAGCATAATATTCCATTGTGTGTATATACCAAAGTTTATTTATCCATTCTTCCATTGATGGGCACTTAGGCTGTCTCCATCTTCTTGATATTGTAAATAGCACTGCTATGAACATTGGTGTGCATATATCTACTCATGTTATGGCTCGTATTTCTTGTGGGTAAATATCAAGTAGAGGAATTGCTGGATCATAAGGTATTTCTATTTCCAACCTTCTGAGAAAGCTCCATGTTGCCTTCCAGAGTGGTTGGGCCATTTTGCAATCCCACCAGCAATGTAGGAGCGCTCCAGTCTCTCCACACCCTCACCAGCATTTATTGCCCTCTACTTTTTTTATCTTTGCTGTTGTTGCTGGTATGAGATGATATCTCATTGTTGTTTTGATTTGCATCTCTCTAAGGGTTAGTGATCATGAACATTTCTTCATATGTTTGTTGGCTGCCCAGATCTCCTCCTTGGTGAAGTGTCTGTTCATGTTCTGTGCCCGTTTTCTAATTGGGTTTCATGTGTTTTTCTTGTATAGGTGCTGTAGTTTCCTATAGATTTTAGAAATTAGTCCTTTGTCTGATATGTCATTGTAAAAGATTTTTCCCATTCTGTGGGCTCCATTTTTACTGTTTTGATTAAATCCTTTGATGCAAATAAGTTTCTAATTTTTAGAATGTCCCAATCATCTATTTTGTCTTCTTTTGTTTGTGTAATTTTCACAATGTTTCATAGTCTGTGTGTGCCCTGGATTCAAGCCCTTAAATTTGTTTCTATTTTGTCATTGATGACCTTTATAATTCTGAGATTCACATTTAGGTCTTTAATCCATACTGGGTTGATTTTTGTATATGGCATGAGGTAAAGGTCTTGTTTTAATATTTTGCATATCAATTTCCAGTTCTGCCAGCACCATCTGTTAAAGAGACTACTTCTTCCCCACTCAATGGACTTTGCTTTGGCCCTTTGTCAAAGATTGGTTGGCTGTATGTGGATGGGTTAATTTCTGGATTCTCAATTCTGCTCCATTGATCTATATATCTTTCATTGTGCCAGTACCATGCTGTTTTGACCACTGTAGGTAGCCATGTAGTAAATTTTGAAATCAGGGAGTGAGAGGTCCCCAACTTTGTTCTTCTGAAGCAGTGCTTTGCTTACCCTGGGTCTCCTTCCTTTCCATATAAAGTTTGTAATTTTTTTTCCATCTTTCTAAAAAATATCATTGGAATCTGGATTGGGATTGCATTGTATGTGTAGATTGCTTTGGGTAGTATTGACATTTCACAATGTTAAGTGTTCCTATCCAGGAGCATGGTATATTCTTCCATTGTTGTAGGTTTATTTTGGTTTCTTGTAGCAGTGTTTTGTAATTTTCATTGTACAGGTCCTTT
Organism: Chrysochloris asiatica; assembly: GCF_000296735.1. Taxonomy (NCBI): domain Eukaryota; kingdom Metazoa; phylum Chordata; class Mammalia; order Afrosoricida; family Chrysochloridae; genus Chrysochloris; species Chrysochloris asiatica. The sequence goes on from NW_006408544.1 coordinate 23,622,318, forward strand.
GTTTCTCTGGTTACATTTATTCCTAAATATTTCATCCTTTTTGAGTGGCTATTGTAAATGGTATTGCTTTCCTAATTTCCTTTTTTAGTGCTGCCATTATTAGTGTAGAGGAATCTGACTGATCTTTGTATGTTGATCTCATGCCCTGCCACTTCGCTGAATCTTCCAATGAGTTCCAGTAGTTTTGTTTTTTTTTTACTGAGTCTTTGGGGTTTTCTATGTATAGGACCATATCATCTGCAAATAGAGAGAGTTTTACTTCCTCTTTGCAAATTGGGTGCCTTTAATTTCCCTATCTTGCATTATATAGCTCTAAGACTTCCAAAACAATATTGAATAGGAATGGTGATAAAGGGCATCCTTGTGTGGTACCTGTTCACAAGGGGAAGGCTTTCAGCTGCTCTTTATTGAGATTGATGTTAGTGTTGGTTTTGTATATATGTTTTTATTTATGTTGAGGAATTTCCAAAGTTTTCTTAGAATCAAACAATAATTTAGCTTAACTGATAAAGATTATATGATCTATAATTATAGTATCAAATGGACAATGGCAACTTGAAAGATTAGATAAGATCCTTAAGGGACAGTGAGTTTATGTAACTGGAGGAGAAACCACTCAGAAAAGGAGGCTAAGAATGGGTGCATCACTAAAAGAATGCCATCAGTGTCACTGAATTGTATGTTTAGAAACTTTAATTGGTGTATGTTCAGCTGTGTGTATTATCAACAACAACAAAAATAAAATAATTTTTCAAAGAGGGATGATGAGGACCCACCTTTTATTCATTTACTCAACTCTGACACAAGCTGCTGTTTTCATCTTCTATATACGTGCCCATCATGTTCCCTTTCATCTTGGATGCTTTTACTCCTCCTCCAAACTACACCCTCACTCTTTGCAATTCTTGCTACCACCCTATGGTCTGGTTGATTCATACTTAATCTTCAAAAGCAGAGGAGACACCTTGAACTGAGCAGGCACCCTGAACAGTTGTTAGAAACCCAGGCTGTAGGATCAAATCTCAACACTAGCACAAATAGGCTGTGTGACCAAAAGAAACACCTCTCATCTCTGAGTCTCCATCGGTTCATATGTAGAATGAAAATAATAACCCATCTTCACAGGGTTGTTGGAGAGGTGCATTGGTCAGGAAAAGGGCTTGGTCCAGCACGTGACACATGGAAAGAAAGCTCTGACTGAATGACACTTGTTAGTATGAAACACTTCTTGACACTAAGTATCCTTCTTCTATACTCTTTCGCACTCAGTACTTACCCCGGTAAGTATCTCGCTCTGTCTCTTTTTTTTTCTTTTTTCCCTGTACTGAGTATTTTGGCCCCACTACACTGAACCACTCATGGGCTGGAACTCTCATTACCTTAGTATCCTCGAGGTCCAACACCAGATCTACTTGCTGAATGAATGTAATAAGTGCATACCTGAGTTAATAAAAGAATGAATAAAATGAAAACATTGATCTGAAGGCTACATTGACAATAATACTCCGCTACTATTATTGTTGAGTGGCTCAGATCTGGGCCATCACATTGGGCCCACAAGGACATAGACAGCAGAAACAGTGAGAACTAAAAGGTGAATTCCAACATGGATTTAGTTGCTGATGCGCTTGTTGTCTTACCCCCTCAGGAGCTATGTGACTGGCAATGAAGAACTATTTGGTTAGAGCTCACATATTCATTCATTCAATACAGATTTATTGTCAGACACTGCTCTATCCAGTGGAGCACAGAAGTGGAGAAGATGGGCATAACTTCAAGAGAGATGAAAGGAAACATGATTCCTTAGAGAGATGGCATTAGTGCCTGTGGCTGTGGAAATGAGAAGACGAAAGAAGAGGAGTAGCAGGCAAAGAATTAGGAAACCCAGATTCACATTTTTGCTACCAGCACAGTAAGTTTATACAAGTCACTTACCTTCTTTGTTTTGGTGGCACGTCATTTACACAGGATGACCATGACTGCTCACCACATGTTCAGATATGCATAGTGGAGCTGCTTATAGAAACTGCTACACAGTGGTGGAAAGATGACAAGACTTGTTGGCAAAACAGCCTAGCTATGACCTTAGCATATCATTTGCCTCTTCTTACCTTTACTTCTTTATCTGTAAAATAAGAATAGCAATACTCATTTGCCATACCTCTCCCTCCTTGTAGTTCTTAAACTAGACCAGAGAAGGAGAAAGGCCTGAAGGAGCACCAACAGTGCTGTAATGTTGTAGCTCATCTACCCGCACCTCAACCTCAAGGCCTGGCTTTTCCTCATTAAGTGGTTCAGTTGATCCTTCTGACCCTCAGTGTTCTCATCTACAAACTGTGGCTAGTAATCCATGTTTGACTGACCCCATGGATTGTTGTAAGTATCAAATGAAATGATGGATGTAAAAACCTTTGTAAATATGCAAGAGAGAAGTTGGCACAAGAAAGATGAAGATGGGTGAAGACATAGGGAGGAGTGCAAGGGTTAAATCGAATAAAGGTAAGTGTAGAAAAAAAAATTTTTTTTTAAATAAACCTTCATCAAAGGCAGCATGTTATGTAAACCATAAAATGGTCTGAAAATCTGTGAGATGATTTTTCCTTTTTGCCATCCTAAGAGATTCTGCTCCTCATAATAGAATGGACTGAAACCTACGTCTTGAACCCCAACCCATAAAGAGAAAAACAGTTGAGATTCTCTCTATTCCAAAAACATGTGGAATTGCACTTATTCATAAAGGTGGCCCCATATGTTATGCAGGAAAAAGAAATTAATTATTAGAGAAAAAGACAGGAGAAAGCGCTACCAGCTAGGTTGCCATGGTTACAACAACAGTGGGCCTTTGAACAAATCACTTTCCCTCTCTGAGCCTCATTCTCCCCATAAGTTAAAGTCTACTTGAGTTAGTAAGCTTATACCTGCAAGAAGGAAAACAATGGTGATCAACAATAAACGCTATCCATTATCTCACATAGCAAACAGACCAGATGCAGGAGTTCCAAGGTTGGACTTTATAGTGTTTCAAAGGGGTGAAGCCCATAATCCAGCTGTTCAGTGAGTCTTTAATCATGGAAAGATGGTTCCCACAGCTCCACACCTCACATCCTCACTTAATAATGCAAGAGGAGGTGGGTCTTTGTCTTGAGCATCTTCTTAAGAAAAGAATAAGAAAAAACTTACTCAGTTGAGTCCAGGTGATTTTATGGTATGTGGGAGGACAAGGGAATGGGGGAAAACGCACAATAGTGATCACATGCCTCCTACCTAAACAAATCGGAGAAAAGAAAATGTAATTATCATAATGATCAGCAAAAGTAGTTTCTCCATACCAAGAAAGAAGATGGAAAATGGCTGTTGGTTAGGTAGCCCTCTTCAGTCACCAGAGGAAATGAACTCTTCTTACTTCCCAGTTTCCAAGTCCTATGTAGTTCCTACTGGTTGGAAATAGCCACGAGGTTATACTGGGACGTGAACAGGAAATTCACAGGTAGGGATCATTCTCTGTTCCACAGGGTCCCATTCAGTCAGGCTGCGCCTCTGACAGTTTTTGATGGTACAAGGAGGTTTCAAAAAGTTCCTGGAATTAAAAGATAATGGAATTTGTCCATGAACTTTTAGAAGTTCCTTTGTATTTCTCAAAAGCAACATAGCTTGTTATGCCCAGAGCTGTTAGCCACTGACTTTTCTTCCTTTATCTTCTGGTAAATAAACATAAAACCAACAAATAATAACCTAAACAAGATAGAAGTCCATTTCTCTGTCTTGTGAGAAGAGTAGAGTGATAAAGACCACCACAGGCTTTAGGAACCCAAGTTCACCCTATCTTTCTGCTCCTCCATCTTCAGTACATGTTCACTGTGTTATTTCATTGACACGGTCTGCTTCTGCAAACCAGCCATTGCATTCTTATTCTAAAGGAAAAGACTATTTGTTTTCTTTCTCCCATTTAGGGAATTTCCCCCAAAATCCTGTTCAAAACGTCTTATGCTTCATTGGTTAAAACTTGATTACAAGGTCACCCTTTGCTGCTAAGAAGTCTGGGAAATTTAGTTTTTAAACTGGGTGTATTGAAACCCCAATTCATTTATATTAGTAAACAAACAAACAAAAGAATGGTTACTGGGCAGGCAGCAGAGTGTTTGCTATAACTCTTGAGCTGGTATTAGAGATCATTGTGAGTCCTAGTTAAAATATCAGAGTAACTGGAGACCAGAGGTATTGTTTTGTTTTGCTTTGATTTTGCTATTAGTGCTCTTTGCTTGTTTTTCCAGCTGTATCGGGCTACCTGTAGGACCTCAGGCACATTGCTTCACCTCCCTGGATTTCTTCAGGTGTAGCACTGTAGAGTAAGCATTTGACTATTAGCCACAAGGTGGGCAGTTCAAGGTCACCATCCACTCCTTGGAAACCCTATACAAGGTGGCTATGAATTAGAACTGACTCAACAGCACTCAACAACAACAATATAAAGAGTATGACTAGATCAGCTTTAGTGAAGCAAATCTGAAGATGTTGCAAACTGTCATCAGGTAAGTTCCAATTCACAGAGACCCTGTGTTTCTCAGGTTGTAAATCTTTGCATTTATAAGAGTAGCAAGTTTTATCTTTCTACTGCAGACCAACTGGTGGACTCAAACCCCTCACCCTGATGTTTGCAGTCCACTGCTTATCTTACAGAGCCATCCCTAGTGACATGAAGATAATATTCATTATTTCAATTGTTCCTTCATTTATTCAAGAAGCATCTATTGAAGCACATTCCGGATGCCAAGTGCTATGCTCTGAATTGAAGATGTGTAAGATTCATAAACACTCTGCTTCTGGGAGTTTGCTGTCAAGCAAAGATAGCCCAGAAGGGATTTTATTACAACACAATACAGATATCTGCATTAAGTATAACTGCAAAGAAACAGGAAGTTGAAAGAGAGGCAGTTAACACAGACAGTTGCCCTCCACGGCATCATGAGGATACTTAAAAGATGAACTTGACCTAGGGGTAGAGGAAGTCAGACGTTACAGGAAGGAGGATCAGCATGTGAATAGTTTTGGATACATGAATGAGCATATCTTGTTGTTGAGACAGTTATCCACTAACATTGACCCTCAGCTAAAGACTTTGGTTTCTAAGCTTAGTTATTCTGCCAGTTTGTACTGTTTATTTTGTTGTTTGAAATCAGACAGATCCAAGATTGCATTCTAGCTCCACCACCTGTTGTGTGAACAAATGCAAGTAGATTTCATCTCCCTGAGCTCAGTGTCTTAACTAGAAACTCCCTCAACCTCTGGCTGTGTTAGTTGTTAGTTGCCATCAAGCCAGGTCCACCTTTGGTGATCTTATGTATGACAGAACATCAAAGTGCCCAGTCCTGCACCATTTTCATGAACACTGCTATATTTAAGCCCATTGTTGTAGTCATTGTGCCAACCATGTCATGGAGACTTTCCTTCACTTCTGGTGGCCTTCTAGTGTCCCAAACACCATGTCATTTTTTAGTCTTTCTTGATGACATGTCCAAAGTATGTGAGCCAAAATCTCACCATCTTTTCTTCTCAGTAACATTGTGGTTGCATTTATTCTAAGACTGATTTGTTTGCTCTTTTAGCAGTCCAATGTATTCACAAACACCATAGCTTGAATATATCAACTCTTCTGTTTTTGTCACTATCTAACTTTCACTTGTATAAAGACCATGGCTTAAGCTGGGTGCATCTTAGTCATCAAAGACTAAATGAAGTAGTATGCATAATCATGCTTGATGTGGTACCTGGCATACAGGGAGATTTCAGCAAATGTGTTTTTTTCCTCTCTCCTCTCCCCAGTGACTGCCAAAAAAATAAGTAGCTCTGGTAGTATAGTGGTTACGAATCAGGCTGTGAACCTTAAGGTCAGCAGTTTGAAACTACCAGCAGTTTCATTGGAGAAAGATGAGACTTTCTGCTCCCATAAAGTTTTATAGCCTCAGAAACACTATACAAGATCTCTGTGAGTCGGAACCGACTCCATGGCACACCACCACTACCATAGGAAAACAGGAGTCCTGCTGTGGCACTCTAGGTTACTGTGCTACACTGAAAAGTCGATTTGAACTGTAAGGTCAGTGGTTCAAGCTCACCAGCCACTCCTCAGAAACCCTATACAGAGTCGTTATGAGGTGCATTGGCACTTAACAACATCAACATAGAAAGAGACAGTAGTAAAGTTCCATATTATCAGTCAAAAGGAGGCCAGGGGCAGACTGTGGACCAGATCATCAATTGCTCATATGTAGGTTCAAGCTGAAACTAAAGAAAATTAAAACAAGTCTATGAGAGCCAAAATAAAACCTTGAACATACACACCTGAATTTAGAGATCATCTCAGAACACATTTGATGCATCAGATACTAATGGCCAAAGACCAGAAGAGTTGTGAGATGACATCAAGAATATCATACAGGAAGAATGTAAAAGTTCATTAAGAAGACAAAAAAGAAGAAAAAGACCAAAATGGATGTCAGAAGAGACTATGAAACTGTCTCTCCAACATAGAGGTACTAAAGCAAATGGAAGAAATGAGAAGTAAAAGAATTAAGCAGAAATTTCAAAGGGCAGCTCAAGAATACAAAGTCAACTATTACAATGAAATGTGCAAACAAACACATTGAGTTGTCTAACCTAAAGGTTTTCTAACCTAAAGGAAAGAACTTGCTCAGTATTTCTCAAACTGAGGGACTGAAGAAAAAATTCAAACCTGTTGTTGTTGTTAGGTGCCATGGAGTCGATGCCAACTCATAGCGACCTTATGCACAGCAAAATGAAATACTGCCCAATCCTGGGCCAACCTCACTAGTCTTGCCACGCTTGAGTTCATCCATGCTGCTAGTTGGCCAATCCATCTCACTGGGGGGTCATCCTCTTTTTCTCTGACCCTCCACCTTACCAAACATGGTATCCTTCTCCAGGGACTACTCCTTCCTGACAATATGTCCAAAGTATGAGAGACAAAGTTTATCCATCTTAGCCTCTAAGGAGCACTCTGGCTGCACTTCTTCCAAAACAGATCTATTGGTACTTTTGGCAACCCATGGCACTTTCAATATTCTCCTCCAACACCATAACTCAAAAGCATCAATTCTTCTACGGTCTTCCTTATTCACTGTCCAGCTTTCAC
>NW_006408544.1:23629888-23630568 GCF_000296735.1 Chrysochloris asiatica
TCATCTGATTTCTTGACTGCTGCTTCCGTGAGTGTTGATAGTTGATCCAAGAAGAATGAAGTCCTTAACAACTTCAATCTTTTCTCCATTGATAATGAATGATGCAGAAAGCATCCAAAGAAGATGAAAATAGTATACAGAGTCACTGTACCAAAAATAAATGGTCGATGTTCACCCATTTCAAGAAGCAGCATATTATCAAGAGTCATTGGTATTGAAGGATGAAGTCCAATGTGCACTGAAGGCATTGGCAAAGAAAAAGGCTCCAGGATTTGATGGAATACTAATTGAAATCTTTCAGAAAACTGATGCAGCACTGGAGGCATTTCACTCATCTATGCCAAGAAATCCGAAAGACAGATACCTGGCAAACTGATTGGAAGAGATCCATATTTGTGCTAAAGACCATTCAAAAACAGCTGCAACAGTACAATGACAGGAAACTGCCAGAGGTCCAAGCCAGATTCAGACAAGGACATGGAATGAAGGATATCATTACTGACATCAGATGTATATTGGATGAAAGCAGAGAATACTAAAAAGATGTGTACCTGTGCTTTATTGTCTATGCAAAGGCTTTGGACTGTGTGGATCATGACAAGCTATGGATAACATTGCGAAGAATGGGTATTCCAGCACACTTTATTGTGCTCATGAGGAACCTGTCAATAGACCAAAAG
>NW_006408544.1:23631298-23634113 GCF_000296735.1 Chrysochloris asiatica
GTCTCTCCTACTTTGGACATATTGTCCGGAGGAAACAATCGTTGGAGAAGGATGTCATGCTGGGTAGGGTGGAGGGTCAGAGAAGAAGAGGAAGACCCCCAACGAGATGGATCAGCCAGGTGGCATCATTGATGGACTCAGGTGTGGCGGCGGTAGTGAGGTTGGTCCAGGATGGAACATTGTTTCGTTCTGCTGTGCATGGGGTCGCTATGAGTCGGTTCCGACTCGATGGCACCTGACAACAACAACAACAACAATATATATATATACTACTGATGAAAATCAGAAACCTTAGCCTTCAGCGTGGGTTGCACCTCAATGTAAAGAAGACCAAAGTCTGCACTAGCATACCAATAAATAAAATAATGATAAATGGAGAAAAGATTGAAATTGTCAAAGACTTCATTTTGCTGGGATCCACAATGAACATTCAAACTATTTCTTGGAATACTCATTAGAAGAGTGGATGGTGAGACTTCATCTCTCATACTTCAGACATATTATCAGGAGGGACCAGTCTCTGAATAAGGACATCATGCTTGAGAAAGTGGAGGATCAATGAAAAAAGATAGATTGGCACAATGGCAGCAGCAATGGACTCAAGCATAACGATTATGAGGCTGGCACAGGATTGGGCAATTTTCATTCTGTTGTGCACAGTGTCCCTGTGAGTACTAACCAAGGCAAGGGCACCTAACCTAACAACATTAACTCAGAGGAGAAGGCTGATTTCTGCTGTCTGACCTTCTCCTTCCTCTATGTGTGCTCACTGCTGCCTCTGTACTTCCTTAAAATTCCCCTTTCCTTTTCCTTCTATCTTTGAAATACTTCCCATCCTTGACTGCTGCTGCTTCCAGGAAGCTCTCCTGACTACACTGGTCTGCATTGTTCTCACATCCTCAAGATGCCTTCAGCTTGCACCACACCACCAGTCATTCTTTCTCCTATGTTTTTCTGCTATGCTGTGTTCTAACCTTACTCAGACAAGGAACATTTGACCTCCAACTTCCCCTGTATCATGATTCTCAGAGGGCTCTCCCTCTGCCCCTCCCCTGCCCCCTTCACCTGTTTCCAAATCTAGCTTCTCTTTTTGGCCCCAGTTCAGGCCCCTTCATGTGTGCACTCTACTGAGACAATTTCAGTTCCCCAAATGTGCCGTGCTCTGGCTCACCTGCTACCATCTCTATCCTCAAGTTAGACTTATCTCTGATGGAAACCTTCCTTGGTCCTCACCTCTATCCTACTCAGATTAGGGAACCCTACTTGGAGTTTACTTTGTACCCTTGTGCTCCTTTGTCATCATCATTCTTTATCAGTGCTGAAATTAACCACTCCCTCTTAAAAATTATTGTGTGAAGGCGGGACCTATCTCAGCTTCTTCACTGTTCTGTCCCCAGCACCAAGTACAGTATGTAACCCAGGGTCAGTACATGAATGGCTGTACTGACCCTTCTCTGCACTGATCTCATAACAAGTGCACAAAAATGTCATCACAAATCCCTTGCATTCCAAGCATTTATCCGTTGCCAACTATGTTTCAGACAACTACCTGCCTAAGTCCTGGAATACCAAAAACCAAACCAAATCCAATTCTGACACATAGCTACCCTGTGTTGTTGATAAATGTGATCTAGTCAGTTCTGACTCATAGCAACCCTGCATAGTGTTTCTAAGCAGCTAGTGAGTTTGAACTGCCAACCTTGTGGTTCACAATCCACTGCAGATCCTACAGTACCACACCAGGAGTCCCTATGTTGTTGTTAAGTGCCGGCAAGTCAACTATGACCCATAGTGACCCTGTATAGGGTTTCCAAGGAGCAGCTGGTGAACTTGAACCACCGACCTTGCAGTTCAAATAACTTTTCAGTCTGATGCAATTGTCCACAGCGCCACACCAGAACTCCAGGAAAAACTACTCCCTATGGTTTCTAATGCTGTAAATCTTTACAAAAGCAGACTACCTCATTTTTCTCCCATGGTGTGACTGGTGGGTTTGAACCACTGTCCATTTGGTTAGGAGCCCAATGCTTAATCCACTGTGCCACCAGGCCAATCCTTGCAGGAGACAAAAGCAGGATAAGGGGGTGGAGTAACAAATGGAGGTGCAATCCATTGCTGTAGGAGCACAGAGAGGGAGCTCTTCTCAGTGGAGGTGGCAATTGATGGGTCCTTTCAGATAAGGAGGAGGATTCCAGATTTAGAAAAGAGGACTGGGCCAGCCAAGATGGAGGACACATCATGTGCAAAGGTGGGAAAGGTGGAATAAGGTCATTTAATTAGGGAAAGGATGAAAAACTCAATATGATGGGGGTATGGAGGCCTAGAAAAGAATAGAGGAGGTGAGGCTTGGGAAGAAGCTAGCACCAAGTGGTGACGTATCTTGGATGGTAGGTGAAATAGCTGAGTCTTGATCCCTGAAAGCAGTGGGGAGCCATAGAGTTTAAGCATGTTGTTTAAGCATGTTAGTCCCGTGTCCAGAGTTTTAGAACTATGACTCTGAGCATGTCTCATTTCCTACCCTGCTTCTTCATAGTCTCTAACCACCCTGCCATGCTCCTTCTTGCAGATGAGCAGCTTTTTTTGTGGTCTGAGGACCAGCAGCATTACATCACTTCGGAATTTTTGAGAAATGCAAATTCTAAGATTCCCACCCCTGACCCATTGAAACAGAAACAGCAGGGGTGGGGTCCCAGAAGCTGTGCTTTAACAAGACTTCAAGTGTTATAACACACCCTCAAGTGTGACATTTACTGCTCCAGACAGTGCTTATCTTCTCAAAGGGGAAAGGGTTAAAGAGCCATATGTCTCCTTTGAA
>NW_006408544.1:23635643-23653288 GCF_000296735.1 Chrysochloris asiatica
CCCATCGATTCAGGGTGTACTTTTTCTTCTTCCAACAAACATTATGAGGTAAGTCAAAATGTATTGCTACACATCATATTTAATAAAGATTAAATAAACAATATAAAAACGTGAAGCTACTGTTTCTCAACTTATCTTCCATCTAGGTCTATACACTTCTGAAGGTCATCTTTCCACCTCTCTCACCCTTCTTTGAAGAATTCTATGTGATTTGATTCACACCATGTTGAAACAGCATCCTCGAAGATACATATCCTGTTCTTTTTCTATGTTCTATGAGTTTGGGGAACAAAAACAAATCTAAAGAGGTAAGATCAGGGCTGTAGGGTGGATGGGGTAATGTTTTCCCACAATTTTTCATAGGACAGCCCTTTCTACCTTCAAAGAATGAGCAGGTGCATTGTTGCGATGGAAAAACTACTTTAGTACAACTTTCCTGGTCTTTTCCTCACATGCTAATGCAATTTTCATTGTTTTAAAACTTCAGACCACATGATCATCCTGTGACCTTTAGGAAAATTTATCAAGATGACCCCTTTGGAATCTCAAAAAACATAACCCTCTGAGCTGACCTCTCTGCCTGAAATATAACTGACCCCAAAATCCTCTCGAAAAACTCTGTTTGGATTTGATCCTTTTTGAAGGCACCATAGTGAAATGAAGACAGGTGTATTACTGAAAGAACTTGTCTTATTTTGGAATAAGTCCATACATGCAAGAACTGGAACTCTAGCCGTGGTATTTTCTTTACTTACTCTCGTATAATGCACATACATTGAGGGGATGGGAGGCAAAATAATCCATCTCCTTGTTGATCCATAGATATACACTGAGCACATGCTGTGTATCTTTCTGGCTTGACCTCAGAAAAACATGGGTTTGCATCTTAGCTTTACCCTATTACCAAGAATGGAAACCCAATGGAGCAAGAACTCCACTTTCATTGCCAAGAATGGATAACTAATGGAGAAAGAACTCCAGAGGAGAAGTAACACAGAGGGCAAAGGGAGCTTTGTACCCAGCTCAGCCTGCAGAAGAGGGTAGGTCTGGGTGGACTCTCTCTAAGTGTGTAGGTCTACCTTTCCTTGCAGAAAAGCCTCCCTGTACTGGGAAGAATGGGGGGCTTTCTGGCAAACACCGATGACACATGTTTCATATTACATGCCAAATTCTTTATGGGAGCCCCAGTGAAAAATGCACGTGGCCAACCAGTCCTTTCTCAGATAGAGGAGGCCCAGCAAAGGGGATTTGGTTGTTGGCTTTATCAAGAGTTAGAAACAAAACAATAACTCTGAACATGCTAGAAAAACAAATTGATTGTGCTTGGGTTTTCTAGTTTAAGGACCAGGAAGTGATCTGAATATCAAGATACATAAAGAGCTTTGCCTGGGTCTGAAGACAATGGTGGAAAGTGCACTTGGGTTTGGCATCTGTGACCCAGCTTTGTGACTTCCTGACTGTGTGGCTTTAGGGAACTCACTTGACTCACGGAGTTTCCATTTCCTCATCTCTAATATGTGGATCCTTGGCACGATCAAACCCATTGTGATGGCTGCTGTGTATTTTGAGTGCCTTTTGACCTAGAAGGCTCATCTTCCAACATTCTATTGGACAACCCTCTGCTGTGACCCATAAGGTTTTTGTTGGCTCATTTTGGAAGATTGCCATGCCTTTCTTCCTAATCTGTCTCAGCCTGGAGCACCATTGAAATCTGCTCACCATGGATGCTACTGGTATTTGTAATACCCAGGATACTGCTTCCAGTATCAGAGGAACACATACAACAATCTGACACTGACACAGGAACTGACAAAGCAGCAACTAACAACAACAACAGTATATGAGGACACTAACATGTCTCCTCACAGGGCAGGCCACTGTAAAGAACACATGAAACAGCATTTGTAAAACATATTCACATGAAAGACATTCTTCTTATTATATGTAGAGAATTCAGAGAGAAGTATTATCTGAAAAATTATCTGACAGCCTGACATAGTATAAGGACTATGGATTCAAAGTCACACTGAGATAGATAAAATTCCCAGCTTCACCATTTATGACTGTGTGGCCTCAGGCAAGTTACTTCACCTCTCTGAGACTCAGCTTTCTCTTTCAGCAGAGTGGGGATAAAAGTACACTCCACCAGACTGTGTTACTGTAAAGGGCCCTAGCCCCTCCCTGAAAGATGCTCTCTGTAGGTGAGGTGCTTTAGCCAACTGCAGCTCAGAAACAACAAAAGCAGCACTTCGGGGATCCTTGGTTTCCAGAGTCTCTCCGGGAGTCAGTTCCCCCTTGCACAGCCCCTCTCTTGACTGGAGGAGGCCACCCCCTCCCCCTGATGCTCCTCTGAAAAGCTATTCTTCATCCTCACAGCTCTGGCAGCCTCCCCTGGCCGCCTGAGATCAAGTTACAGGCTCATTTGTTTTCCCCTCACAAAGCACTGCAGTCTAAGAGGCGACTCCCCTCTCCCCTCCAGCCTGGTGAGCTGGCTAAGAGTTCAGCACCGGGTAGCACAGCCCTAGCACTTCTCATTAAAGCACATAGAAAATGTCACAGCTGGCCCAGTGGTCCTTCCCTTGTATGTGTCTTAATCAGTTTCCAGGCCCCTGGATGCAATTCCCAGCAACCATTTCTTTTCAGCTAAATTCACTTGACGGGAGAGGGGAGTTTCTTAAACCCACTCAAACCCAGCAGGCGATGGTGAAGGACCTGTTTCAACGCATATGATTGCAGGGGCTAACATCTGCTGACTCTTTCCCCAGTGTCAGGCTCCGTTTGTACCGTTCCTATGCATCTTTCAATCTCCACAGGAATATCACTTTTCAGGGGCGGAGCTCTCCCTGATCCACCAAGACTAAATGAAGTTTCCTGTTGCAAGCTTGCTTAGCGGCCTGCCTTTCTTTATGCAGTTCTTATATAAGTGTCTGCTTGATGTCTTCTTCTCTGATAAACTTTAAGGATTACAATTAAATCTGTGTCATTCTTTGTAGTTTCAAACCCACTGACATTGAGTCAATTCCGACTCATAGCAATCCTAGACAGAGTTCTCAAGGTTGTAAATCTAATGGGAAGAGAAAACCTCATCTTTCTCCCTTGGAGTGACTGGTGGGTTTGAACTGCCACCCCCACCCCCCCATGCACAACAGAATCATATTCTGCTAGGCCCTGTGGCATCTAAAGATCTCTGGTGGCACAGTGGGTTAAATGTTGTGCTGTTAACTGTGAGATAAGAGGGTCACATGCAAAAGCAGCACCAAGGGGAAAACATGAGGCTGTCTGCTCCCATAAAGATTTATAGTCTCAGAGACCCTAGGGAGCAGTTCTGCTTTGTCCTACAGGGTTGCTGTGAGTCAGAATTGGCAGTAGATCCTATGACATCTGAACTCAGAGATCCATAGAGTTGCAGATCTGACCTTATGCATCTTCCCTCTGTGAGCCAATAGTGCATTTAACAGCTGACTTTGGAAAGTACATCATTCGGCCTCTCTTTCTAGTATGGCTTAGTCTGGAAGCGCCTCTAGAACCTGTTCAGCATCATAGCAACATGCAAGCCTCTATTGATAGCTGTGCAAAGTAAGGTAAGTTGGCTAGGAATTAACCTGGGTCTCCAGTATGTTGTTGTTGTTGTTATGTGCTGTGGAGTCGGTTCCAACTCATAGTGACACTGTCCAGGGTTTCTGAGACTGTAAATCTTTACGAGAGCAAAAAGCCTCATCTTTCTCCCACAGAACAGCTGGTAGTGTCCAACTGCTGACCATGAGAGCTCCTAGGGTCTCCAGTATAGAAGGCACGAATTCTATCAGGAAGCCAACAGTTACCTCAGTGTTTCTTTGGAGCACACCATAGTATCCAACACATTACCCACTGTTGTTGAGTTGATTATGAGTAAAAGTGCCTCCATAAGGATTTCCAAGGCTGTAGAAAGGTGAGGATTTCTGTTCCCACCAAGATGAGCAGCTTTGGAACTCTTATACAGGTGTGCTATGTATGAGTCAGAACCAACTCGATGACACTTAACAACAATCTTTGCAGAAGCAGACTATCACATCTTTCTCCCACAGAATGACCATTCAGTTAGCAGCCTAGTGCTTAACCACTGTGCCACCAGGGCTCCTTACCTGACACATCCCTTAAACCCAAATCCACTGCCATCAAGTCAATGCGAACTCAAGCCACCATATAGGACAGAGTAGAACTGCACAGGGTTTCTGAGACGGTACATTTTCATGGGAACAGTCTCATCTTTCTCCACTAAAGGGTTCATGGGTTTAAACTCCTGACCTATGCTTAATTCACTGCCCTACCAGGGTACCCACTGTTTTTGTTAAATGCCATCGAGTTGGTTCCAGCTCATAGAGACCCTATATAGAGTTTCTGAGGAGTGATTGGTGTGTTTAAACTGCTCACATTGCTGTTCAAACCAACCTTGCAGTACAGTGCTTATCCTACAGCACCACACCAGAACTTCACACCGAGCTACATTATTGTTGTTCCGATTCATAGAATTTCCAAGGACCGGCTGGTGAGTTTGAACTGCTGACCTTGTAGTTCAAACCAACTTGGCAGTTCAGTGCATTAACCCACAGCACCCCTTATGAGTCATTTCCAACTCATAAGGACTTTGTACAGCGTTTCGGAGAAGCAGTTGATGGATTTGAACTACAGACCTGGTGGTTCGCAATCAGTGCTGATCCTACAGCGCCACACCTGGAGTCCATATTGGTGGGTAATTGATATTTGTCATATGAATGAATGAATGATCATGAAAACATGGGCAATGTTCTGAGATAAATATCATTTTCCTGATCTTACAGAGAAAACAACTAAGACTCTGAGAGGTAACAAGCCCTGCCCAAGGTCACACAGGTAAGTGATTGAGCTGACACTCAAAGCCAGGCTTTCACTAGGCCTTGCTGCACTGGATTTGCAACAAGACCAGGCTGAAAATATTAACGAAGACAGTTTTTTTGTTGTTGTTTTTAACAAAGAAGCTGAAACGGTTCACTCATCATTTTCTCTCCACCCTCAGCATAGCAGGGTTGGTGTCCAGCAAGAGGATTCTTAGAGTTTTGTGCCACCCACACAAGACAGAGGGAAGGAGACAGGGGCAGCCCTTGTCCCTCAGCTGCCAGGGACTGGATCTGCACACAGAGCCCCTCCCTGGCTCATCCCCACCAGGGTAAGACTTGGATAAAAAGTGTCAGGAGAACAAAGACCACATTTTCCCCTGTGAAGCAGAGGCCAGTGTTTCACAAACAATGATCTTGCTGGACATCAAAGGCAGCTAAGCCCAGATTGGGGACAAAAGCTTTGTCCCAGCTTGATAAGAATGACAACCTGCTCTCCTCCTCCTTTAATAAAGGTCTCTAGAGAGGTCTTTTGAGGCCCACCCCTTTATCCCAGTCTCACCTCCCAACATCCCACCCCCAGCCCACACTGCAGGGCTCCTCTCTCAACTGTTCTTTCGCATTGAAGTGTGTTCAATTCCATTCTAGCTTTGCTCTAGGGTCTCCTCTACGCTGGCTGTTTGTTGTTGTTGTGAGGTCCCACTGACTCGATTTGAACTCATAGAGACCCCACGTGACATAGCAGAACTACGCCGTACGATTTTCTAGGCTGTAGTGCTGTGGGTTAATGTGCTAGACTGCAAGATTGGTTTGAACTGAAAGGTCGACGGTTCAAGCTCACCAGCCACTCCTCGGAATCCATATACAGGGTCACTACGGGTTGGAATTGACTCGAAGACACTTAACAACAATAATAATCTTTACAGAAGAAGATAACCACGTCTTTCTCCCATGGAGATGCTGGATGAGTTGGAGCCTCCACCTTTTCAGTTAGCATCTAAGTACTTAATGGTCATGCCACCAGGGTTCTTTCCCTATCTGGTGCAAATGGTTAATATGTTCAGCTGCTAACCAAAAGAATTGCTTATATCAAAACCAAAAGAATTGCATTATATCAAGAATAGCTTATATATCAACTTGCATGATGTTTTCTGTTCCCATGTTAAGCATCTATGAAATAGATCAACTGACATCTTTCCAAGAGCAACACTGGGAATTCATTAGGCTTGCCTTGGAATCCCAGGTCTATTGTTTACTTACAAGGGTCTACTCCTTGACAACTGGATGGAGTCTGGGTAGTGCAAAAGGTCAACAGCATTGCTATTGGAGGTTGGCTGATATTGGAAAACTCTATGGAGTACAGTTCCACTCTGATACACATGGCGTCGCCATGAGTTCGAAACCACTCAACAGCAGCAACTGCTGTTTTAGCATGCCGTACCCTTCTTTTCCTCTTAAATATGCTTCCTCGGGCTTCAGCATTATAGGTCAAAGTAATCTTCTTTCTAAATTCTTCCCTGTCCTCCCTGGGTCCAGAGCATCCTGCTCTGTGTTGTTGTTGTTGTTACGTGCCGTGCAGTCGGTTCCGACTCATAGCGACCCTGTGCAGGGTTTCTGAGGCTGTACATCTTTACAGGAGCAGAAAGCCTCATCTTTCTCCCTCGGAAAGCTGGTAGTTTCAAACTGCTGACCTTGCGGTTCACATCCTGCTCTGTGCTTGACCGTAAAGAAGATTTTATCTCTCCCCATGGCGCTGCTCACATTGAAGGGTTACTGTTAGTTCCAATGACTGCCTTCCTCATCAGACTGGCCAAGACAGTCTCTTAATAACTTTGTAAATGTAGTGCCTAGCACAGGAAAGAACATTGTTGTTGTTAAGTACCATTGAGTAGGTTCCGACTCAGAGTGACCCTGTGTAGAGTTCCCAAGGCTTTAAATCTTAGTGGAAGCTGAAAGCCTCCTCTTTTTCCTTTGGAGTGACTGTCGGGCTCAAACCTTGTGATTCACAGTCCAGTGCTTATGGTATGAAGGCACTTGGTTCATATTTGTTGAATGGATAAATCAAGACCTGGTAATTCGCTTTGCTGTTAGGCCTTTAGAATGAATTAAAACATGTCTGACCTTCACATTCCTTCAGTTAACTCATTAAATGAATACACCTTTTAATTAAATTTTTTATCATGGTAAAATACATATAACATTTAATTTGCCATTTTAAGTGCATAATTCCCTATATTCACAGCATTGAGCAACCATCACCACTATTTATTTTCAGAACTTTTTCATCACTCAAACAGAAACTGTGATAATATCTCATCCCCGGACCCCAGGCTCTGACAACCACTAATGTATTTTCTGTCTTTATGCATTTGTTTATTCTAAATACTTCTTACAAGTGGAGTCATTTGCCTTTCTATGTCTTGTTAATTTCACTTTAAACTGTTCAAGAGCAAAGATGTCAGTTTGAGGACTAAGGAGCTCCTGATCCAAGCCATGCTATTTTCAGTAGCCTCGTATACATGTGAAAATTGGACAATGAATAAGGAAGACCCCAGGAGAATTGATGCATTTGAGTTATGGTATCAGAGAAGGATATGAAAAGTACTATGGACTGCCAAAAGAACAGACAAATCTGTGTTGGAAGAAGTAGAACATCCTTAGAAGCCAGGATGGCGAAACTTCGTCTCTCATATTTCAGACATGTTATCAGGAAGGACCAGTCCCTAGAGAAAGACATTATGCTTGGTAAAGTGGAGGCTCGGCAAAAAAAAAAAAAAAAGAGGAAGAGCCTTAACAAAATCGATGGGCGCAGTGACAGGAGCAATGAGCTCAAACTTAACAACAGTTGCAAGGATGGCACAGGAACAAACAGTGTTTCATTCTCTTGTGCATAGAATCAGTAGGAGTTGAAACCAACTTGATGGCACCTAATAACAACAACATTTTCAACATTCATCTATGTTGCGGTATATATCAAACTTCATTGTTTATGGCTGAATAATATGGTGTGTCTAGATTACATTTTATTTATTCATTCATCTGCTGATGGACTTCTGGGTTGTTTCATTTAATATTTGTAAAGCCTCTACTATGTTCTGGGCACTGTGCTAAGTGTTGGGACTATAATGACACACCAAATCAAGTCTCTGCCCTTGTGAAGGTGTAGTCTACTGACTACATTTTAATTCGCTATATAATTTTAAATTATGACAAGTGTTGTGAAGGGAAAGCACAAGGTAATACAAAAGCATATTAATTTGTACACCCATACATGTTGATATGTACCAGGCAGACTTCTAGACTCTGTGGGTGAGGAGAATGCATCAGTGAATAGTGTGTCCTTTATGGAGCTAACCTAGCCTAGAATAGGGAACACTGGTCCGTGTTGTAAAGGCTTCCCTGAGGAAGTGTTAGCTGAACAAGATCTAAGGGATGAACAGGCCTTATGAGAAGAAAGGGCAGAGGGTGGGAGGACTACAAGTGTATTACAATTGACAATGGAGTAGAACTGTCTGGTGGTGGAGTCGGTTCCGACCCATAGCGACTCTGTACAGGATTTCCAAGGCTGTAAATCTTTACGGGATCAGAAAGCCTCCTCTTTCTCCCATGGAACAGCTTGGTAGTTTTGAACGGCTGAGATTAGCAGCCCGATTCGTAACCACTACACTACCAGAGCTCCTAAGAATTGCCTGTAGGGAAATAAAATGGCTCACTAAAATGGCTACAAAGAACTTGATAGCTTTCAGAAACTGGCAGAAAAATCCAGCATGTGTGAAGGTCAGATTGAAAGAGTTATGGGATTCTGTGATTTGCCCATGGTCTCCTACATGTATCTGGCAGATGGACAGAAACAGAACCCAAGTGCCCTGACTCCAAGTCTGGTGCCCCACAATGCCTTGCCATCTGTCAGATAGATTGGAAAGACCCTCTAGCCTGAAGATGACCCCCTGGGGTGAAAGGAGAAATATCTCTACAAAGTGCCCCTCTGGAGGATGGGCTCAGCCTAGAATATCCTAAAACAGTGTTACCACTTACCATAGCAAAATTAATAAGACATGCTGCATTATGGCATTTTGTTCATTCTTAGGCTTCAATGTGCCTTCAGTTACACGGTCCCATTTCCTCTAAGAACAACTGTTGGTCAATCCCTAGGTTTTGAAGTCAGTGAACAAGTGAAAAGATTAAAATCCCACTTTTCATTTCTCTAACCTGGAACTGTTTATCAATGCATTGTTGTTGTTGTCAGGTGCCATCGAGTCGGAACCAACTCATAGTGACCCCGTGCACAGCAGAATGAAACAATGTCCGATCCTGGGCCAACTTCACTACCACTGCCACACTTGAGTCCATCAATGATGCCACCTGGCTGATCCATCTCGTTGGGGGTCTTCCTCTTTTTCTCTGACCCTCCACCCTACCCAGCATGACATCCTTCTCCAACAACTGTTCCCTCCGGACAATATGTCCAAAGTAGGAGAGACGAAGCTTAGCCATCCTGGCCTCCAAGGAGCACTCTGGTTGCACTTCTTCCAAAACAGATCTATTGGTTCTTTTGGCGGTCTATGGCACTTTTAGTATTCTCCTCCAACACCACAACTCAAAGGCATCATTTCTTCTACGATCTTCCTTATTCACTGTCCAGCTTTCGCATCCATATGAGGTTATTGAAAATATACCATGGCTTGGGTCAGGCGCACCTTAGTCCTCAAGCTGACATCTCTGCTCTTCAACACTTTAAAAAGTTCCTGTGCAGCAGATTTGCCCAATGCAATGCATCGTCTGATCTCTTGACTACTGCTTCCGCGTGTGTTGATCCAAGAAGAATGAAATCTTTGACAACTTCAATCTTTTCTCTGTTGATAAGAATGTTGTTTATTGGTCCAATGGTAAGGATTTTTGTTTTTCTGACATTGAAATGCAACCCATACCGAAGGCTGTGCTCTTTGATCATCATCAGTAAATGTTTCAAGTCTTCTTCACTTTCAGCAAACAAGGTTGTATCATCTGCATATTGCAGGTTGTTAATGAATCTTCCTCCAATCCTGATGCCACGTTTTTCTTCATAGAACCCAACTTCTCGTATTATTTGCTCAGCATACAGGTTGAATAAGTATGGTGAAAGAACACAACCTTGTTGCACACCTTTCCCAATTTTAAAACATTCACGTGTTCCCATGCTCTGTTCCAACAACTGCTTCTTGGTCCAGGTACAGATGCCTCAGAAGTACAATTAAGTGTTCTGGAATACTCATACTTCTCAATGTTGTCCATAGCTTGTCATGATCCACACAATCAAAAGCCTTTGCATCATCAATAAAGCATAGGTAAACATCCTTCTGGTATTCTCTGCTTTCAGCCAAGATCCACCGTACATCAGCAATGATATCTCTCGTTCCACAGCCTATTCTGAATCCAGCTTGAACCTCTGGAAGTTCTCTGTCAATGTATGACTGTAGCCATTTCTGTATTATCTTTAGCAAAACTTTACTCGCTTGAGTTATCAAAGAGATTGTCTGATGATTTCCACATTCCATTGGGTCATCTCTCTTTGGAATGGGCACAAATATGGATCCCTTCCAATCAGTCGGCCAGATAGTTGTCTTCCTTGTTATTTCTGTTCACCTCTGATCCCCTTCTGTTATGAAACCAGCTGTCCATGGAGCACTTCTTCTTCTGACCCCAACCACCTGGAACTAGGTCAGACCTCTCAACTTAAAGGGCATTGTCCTCCCAACCACCAAGTTTGCCCAAGACCTCAGATATCAAACACATGTTTAGAGTCCCCAGGGCACCCTCACTTCTAACATACTGGCTACACATTCAGGACTTTCCTACAACCCCTTCAGTGTGCCAATCATAAACTCAGGATTTGCCAGAGTCCTCTTTATTTATAACATCCTGGGATAAATCTGTGGGTCCCCACTATGGACTCAGAGTCCTGGTGTGGTGCTGTCGTAGGTAAGCACTGGACCTCAAGGTCAACTTGAAACAAAAGGTCTGCAGTTCAAACTCACCAGCCACTCCTCAGAAACACTATACAGGGTTTCTATGAGTCAGAACTGACACAACAGCACTTAATAATAGTAACAACAACAACAACCCTACTGCCTCAGTGTACCAGTCATTAGCTTAGAGAGCCCCAGTCCCTTCTCTTGTGACCTGCTAGCTTTCACTACTTCCTTAGGCTTGATAATTCACTAGAACAATTCACAGAGCCCTCAAAAAGTACTGAGGTTGTTAGGTACCTGCTCATAGCAACCGTATGCCCATCAGAATGAATCACTACCTGATCCTTCACCATCCTCACAATTGTTGTTATATTTGAGCCCATTGTTGTTGCCAATGTGTCAATCCATCTCACTGAGGGTCTTCCTCTTTTTCACCAGTCCTCCAGTTTTCTATGCATGATGTCCTTCCCCAGGGACTGGTCCCTTTTGATTACAATTTTATTACATCAAAAGGTAACAATTTAGGACCAGTATAAAGAAAAGAAAATCTGGAAGGGTTTCCAATATGGAGTTTCCATATCCCATAAAACAACAAATTACTGTCTCACATTCATCATTGCCTGTCACCCATCAAGAAGTCCACGGAGTTTCTATATCCATAACTCTTATTGAAGTCTCAGTACATAATTCAAACCCCAGTCCCTCTCCCCTGAGGTCAATCCAATTTATGAGATGATCAGAAGGTTGGTATCATGAAATCCGTCTTTCTGATCTGGCCAGCCCCCACCCAGATTTCATCTCTTTATCAAAACCTGTTACGTTAGGTGTAGTCTGGAGCCCTCATCAAAGGCACTTACTTAGGCTAACTGGTGAATCCCAAGATTTTAGAGGTTATCTCTCAAGAACCAAAGACAAAAAAGAAACTCTTTGGGTAAAGTTAATATAAACCCACAGCAAGACTGGGTCAAAATCTCAACTTCTTATTAATTGTGAGTTTGAGCAAATTATTTCACCACGATAAGCCTCCTCATTTGTCACAAGAGGACTGTGTTCTACCCAGCAGAATTGTGGTTAAGATGGAATGATGTTTCTAGAATGTTCTGCATGTACCAGACACCAAATAAATAGTAGGCAGCATTGACATTGTTGTTTGTGAAGTGAATGTGGAACAGATGACCACCAGCCTCCCTCTGATAATGGTCAAATTAAGCTGGTGAGGTGCCCTGGGTTCTAATTCTGCCTTGTGCCTATGTGACCTTGGGCAAAATCTTGGCAACTCTGGGTCTTAGTCTTCTCCTTGGTAATAACAAAGGGGGTGTACCCCACAATATTCTATGTTCCTTTCCTTCTCACATAGTTTCTTTGTGCAAAAAGAGAAAAATGCAGTCTTCAACGCTGGCCACTACCAAGAACAGAATATAAGCTGCTGCACCATGGTTAAGAAGGAGCTCTGGTAGCGTAGTGGTTATGAATCGGGATGTGAACCCCAAGGTCAGCAGTTCGAAACTACCAGCTACTCCCCAGGAAAAAGATGAGGCTTTCTGCTCTTGTAAAGATTTACAGCCTCGGAAACCCTGTACAGGGTCGCTATGGGTCAGAACCAACTCGACGGCACTTAACAGCAACAACACCATGCTTAAGGGGGCTTAGCTTCCTGCTGCTGTTTCCAAATATGTGAGTAGAAGCAACTCCAGAAAACAGTCTTTTGCCTATTCCTTTCTGCCTCTACCCTACCATCCCCTCAGCAACTGGGAGACAGCATTTTACCTAGAGGTAAACTGTTACAATATTATCAAGCACAGAAGATATCATTTAGAGAGCTGTCCTGATAAGGCCCAATTGTTCCTAGATCACCTGGGGATTCCTGAGGCCAAAGTCATTCATCTGAAGCCTGCTCTGCCTTGGTCTGATCTGCCTGAAACAGCAAACCCTCCAGAAGCAGGTGACAAGGCCAGAAAATCAACCTTTGAGGTAAGTTTTCCCATGTGATATTTGTTCAGTGAGATGTTAAAAAGGTTGTTGTTTTTATTACATTTTTAAAAGACTGTATCAACACATTCTATTTGCTGTGTGGACCTACTGACTTTCATCTATTGTATTTGTTCCTCTTTGAACCCAGTTAAGTCAAGATAATGATGCTAACAGAGATGAGTGAGTAGAGCAAAGAAGCTGAAATAGCACTTCAGCACCACAATAAAAACAAAAGCAAATGGGTTTTGAGAAGGTGCTAATGGAGCTGCAAGCCAGTGAAGCCTTATTTGGGGGAAATTATTTGTGCAACATTCAGATCCCCATATTTTGTATTGATTATCAAAATGACTTATGCTCACTAAAGAAAAGTTGAAAAATAAGAAAGATAAATGGAAATATCTGTTTCTAAATATTAGGGTCAGGGTTATATCTTTTCACCATACTTACTCAATCTTTTTGCTGAGAAAAGAATCCAAGAAGCTGGACTACTGAAGAGGAACACAGCCTCAGGATTGGAGGAAGACTCATTAACAACCTGTGATATGCAGATGATACAACCTTCTTGCTGAAAGTGAAGAGGACTTGAAACACTGGTGAAAATCAAAGACTACAGCCTTCAATATGGGCGTTTATGGACTTTTCAACATGAAGAAAACAAAAATCCCCACAACTGGACCAATAATCAATATCATTGATTAACGAACAAAGGATTGAAATTGTCAAGAATTTCATTTTACTTGGAACCACAATTAACA
Source organism: Chrysochloris asiatica (assembly GCF_000296735.1). NCBI lineage: Eukaryota > Metazoa > Chordata > Mammalia > Afrosoricida > Chrysochloridae > Chrysochloris > Chrysochloris asiatica. Next base: position 23,649,168 of record NW_006408544.1, read on the forward strand.
TCCATGGAAGCAGTAGCCAGGATTCAAACAGCATATTGCATTAGGCAAATCTGCTGCAAAAGACCTCTTCTATGTATTAAAAAGCAAAGATGTCTCTTTGAGGACTGAGGGGGACCTGAACCAAGCCATGATATTTTCAGTCACCATTTATCATGCAAAAGCAATGAATAAGAAGACTAAAGAAGAATTCATTTCTTTAAATTATGGTGTTGGCGAAAAGTACTGAATATACTATGGACTACAAGAAAAATGAACAAATCTGCCTGGGAAGAAGGACAGCCAACAATCTCTTTAGAAGCGAGGAGGCTGAAACTTTAACTTAATGTATTTTGAACAAGCCAGAAAGAACCAGTACCTTAGAAGAATATCATGCTAAAGTAGAATATTAGCGAAGAAAGGAAGGCCTCAACAAGATGGATTGACACAATGGCTGCAACAATGGGCTCAAACGTAGGAAAGCTGGAGTGAATGGCACAGGACCAGGCAGTGTTCCATCCCACTGTACACTGGGCCGCTATAAGTGAAAGACAAATAGATGACACCTAATAACAACAAATATTGAGAAACAGTGCATAACCCATCATTCCGAAGGACTTGGTTGGGGTGGTGATGGTGGTAGTGTGCCATTGAGTCAAATCAGACTTATAACAACCCTGTATCGGGTTTCTGAGTCTGTAAATCTTCACAGGAGCAGAACGCCTCATCTTTCTCCTGCGGAGCCACTGGTAGATTTGAAATGCAGTCCACATAATCCACTATGCTGCCAGAGTTTCATTGTTGTTGTAGGTAAGTGCTGTCAAGTTGGTTCCGACCCATGGCAACCCTATATATGGCTCCAAAGGAGTGGCTGGTGAGCTTGAACTGCTGACCTTGCTGTTCAAATTGACATTGCAGTCCAGTATTTTAACCCACAGAGTTCTATTAGTGTTGGGATATATTTCATTCCAGTATTACTTCTTGTGGAGTTGAGGTACCATACTATAGATAAAAGGAACTCTGGCAGTGCAGTAGTTATGAGTTGGGTGGCTAACCCCAAGATGTTTTAAATACCAGCAGGGTCACATACAGTGGACAGGTTTCAATTGATCTTCCAGACGAAGACATATTAGGAAGAAGAAGAAACAGATTGCTTCTGAGTATTTGGTCACTGAAAACCTTCTGACTAGCAGTGGAACACTGTCAGTACCAGAATATTGAAAACTGAAACATGATGAATTGCACCATGATATTGTCAGATATAGTTCCTGAAGATGAGCCCCTCAGGTTGGAAGGCACTCAAAATGTGACTGGGGAAGAGCTGCCTTCTCAAAGAAAAGTTGACTATGATAAAACGAATGGTGTAAAGCCCTCAGGACCTTCATTTGCTGATAGGGCACAACTCAGAATGAAGAGAAATAGCTGTAAAAATTTATTAATAATCAAAACATGGAATGTACTAAGTATGAAGCTAGTAAAATTGGAAATTGTCAAAAATAAAAAGGAACGCATGAAGATCTATATACTAGGCATTAGTGAGATGAAATGGACTGGTATTGGTCATTTGGAATCTGACAATCACATGGTTTACTGTGCTGGGAATGACAAATTGAAGAGGAATGGTGTCACAAGGTTGATCTGAAGACTAGAGGTAATGTGCATTTAGTATAAGATTTAATATACAATGTTGTTGTTAATACACAATTGTTGTTGTTGTTAAGTGCTGTTGCAATCAGTTCCAACTTATAGCAACCCTATATAGCATTTCTGAGGCTTTAAATCATCACAGGGGCAGAAATGCTCATCTTTCTTCTGCAGAGGCTGGCAGGCTCGAACTGCAGACCTTGTGGTTCAGTCTAGTGCTTATCATATAGAGCCACGGTGCTCCCATTAATATATAATAGTGTATTGATCACTGTTGTTTCTTTAACAGCAGATTATGGATATCAATCCTGAAATGGGGTGCATTGGATATTCAAGCAGAGGCAGCATACCAATCTACCCATCTATCCAGTATGTGGTGAAGGCAGTCAGTCAGAGGTTGAACCAGATGATCATCAAGTCATATTGTAGGAAAACCATGAGACAGAATCAGGAGTCTTGGACACACACTTGCTCTATCTATCACTTAGTCACAGAGTCATAAGGATAAATGACCTACCCTTTCTGGGTCTCCATTGGAATCCCTGGGTAGTGTAAAGGTGAAGCACTTGATGGTTGACCAAAAGTTTGGTTGTTTGAACCCACTTACAGGTGCTTTGGAAGAAAAGACTAGCAATCTGCTCATGAAAGATCATAGCTATGAAAGCTCTGTGGAACACAGTTATGCTCTGCAGCCCACGGGTTTACCACAAATCAGAATTGATTCGACAACCGTTGGCTTTGGGTTTGGAGCATCAGTTGCCTCATTTGTAAAACTGGGAATAACAATGCACTCTTCACTGGGCTATTGAGAGAGGACAAAGAGATTGTGGATGTATAAGTACTTGATCAAATTATAAAGCATTCCACAAAAGTCCATTAATTTTATTACTATCATATTCCAACTCAACAATGCAATGATTCTCCTGGGGACATACAGAGACAAATAAATCCTGCTGCTGATAAAGCTGCTACCCTCCCACCTCCAATGCTTTTCAACACAGTCATTGTGTTTTACAGCAATTTTTACAGACTGAGCCAGCCAGTGCATGCCTGCAGTTTGGAGAATCTTAGAATACTGCCTGTGAACCTGTCTTTCATCTTCCAGGAATGTCTGTGGTATTTACAGAGCAGACAGCACCTTGTCTCCAAGACTAGGTCAGGGACTGCAAGGACTCTCCCCCAACCTCTAGGTGTGGGCAGTCATAGTTTTGGGACAGCTGACCCTTAGGCCTGGAATGCAACAAGCTTGGTCTGACACATCTTCCATCAATTTCCTTGGGAAAGGTTCCAGAGAGGCAGCCTGAACTCATGCATTTGATCTCAGCAGTGCAGAGTGTCTTTGGGGATTTTATCTCTTCATTGATCACAGCTGACTGACTGGTACCCTTCACTCAGATGCCCATTACACAAGGCCAGACAGCCCTGGTCCAGTGTTCAAACTTCCATCCATCACATAAGAAGGGACAGGGATTGTATTCAGGGAGAGGATGGCTTGTAACAGCTTCACCCCATAAATTCTGATTAGATGCCTACTTAGCCAGCATTACCTTTACTCCATTGAAGACAGGATTTATGCCAAGCCCCCTCAGTCTTCTTAAAGCAGAGTCTGGCGGTTGACAGCTTTGAAGTCAGGCAGATCAGCTCTGGCATTAGTATGTGAGGTAAAGTGAGTTGTTCCATAGATTAAATGAGTTAATATATATAAGGTCCTTAGCCCACTCTGTTCAGGACGTAAGGAACACTCTGTAAAAGATAGCTATTATTTAGCTGTTGAACTAGCATCATGGTCTTGGGAAATTCACTTAGCTTTTCTGAGTGTCCGTTTCCTCATCTATAAAAAATGAAGCAACTGCCAAAAAAAAACCACCAGAAGGTTTCTCACTCAGAGCAGACTGGATTCACTTTCTACTTTGCTACTTAATAGCCATCTGTTCTTGTTATGTTGCTTTATGCTCAGAATTTCAGGTTCTTCATCTATAAAAGAAAAATTGCTGATGTTGCTGTGTTAATTGAGTTGGCTCCAACTCATAGAAAATCATGCAGAAGGAAACATTGCCATCTTCATGACCATTGATACGTTTGAGTGCATTGTTGCAGTTATTGAATAATGCCTTCCAACCTAAGTAACTCGTCTTCCATCACTATGTCAGATAATATTGTATTATGATGCATAAGTTTTCAATGGCTAGTTTTCAGAAGTGGATCATCAGGGGTTTTTTGTCCTAATTTGTCTTAGTTTAGAAGCAGATGAACCTGCTGATATTTGAAAACCTAGTGACATAGCTTCCAATATCCTAACACCACACACATCACAGAACAAGTGGACAGGCTTATGGTGGAAAACAAAAATAACAATACCTATTTTTCAGGGTTGCTGGAGAATTAGATACTATCTATAAAATACCTAGTAGAACTTGGCACTTAGTAGGCACTCAATAAAAAGCAACTATGCCATCCATTTCCATGTTGGAAGAAGTGCAGCCAGAGTGCTCCCTGGAGGC
>NW_006408544.1:23653388-23655390 GCF_000296735.1 Chrysochloris asiatica
GTCTCTAATACTTCAGACATATTGTCAGGAGGGACCAGTCGCTGGAGAAGGATATCATGTTTGGTAAAGTGGAGAGTCAGAGAAAAAGAGGAAGACCCCCAGCGAGATGGATTTGCCAGGTGGCAGTATCAATGGACTCAAGCATGGCAACAATAGTGAGGTTGGCCCAGGACTGGGTAGTGTTTTATTCTGGTGTACATAGGGTTGCTATGAGTCAGTACTGACTCGATGGCACCTAACAACAACAACATGCCATCATTTATTATGGTTGACTGGCAGAGTGATTCCTACCTCAATTTTGAAGGGCAGCATTTAAAATTTGATGTCTGAAACCTTTGCCTTATTCCAAGAGTGGAACATCAGCTAATATCTCAGCAAGGGAACACCGAGCTTGATACTGTGGATGCAGCTAATGAACCATACAAATTAAATCAAAACCATCTCAGATAACACAGCCTACAGTTAAGTGCTTTTATGGGAATGATGAACACTCTCCCATCTGTTCTTCCTGGCTGCCCCTTGCCCCAGTTCAGAAGTGTATTATTTCTCTGGAGCTAAATTCATAGAATAGCCCAAACAAAATAGACACTTTGCTTCCTCAACCCCCAAATTTACCCTGTCATTCATCATGTAAAAGGAGCTTAACTTACATGACTCCCCTGCTCAGAGACCTTGAAGGGATCCCTGATGTCTCCCCAAATAGAGTTCAAATTCAAAGCATAAATATACATCTTTCTAGAATTTCCACAACTTACCTGGAGAATTCATGTACTGTGGTGGTGATGATGAGTGGAAGATTCAAACACCTCTGTCTGAACAAGGAGTCAGCATACCTGGGTTCCATCTTGGCCCAGGCCTTTCAGTGGCTGAGTTGCTTGGATGAGGCGCACATTAGTCTCAAACTGACATCTTTGCTCTTTAACAATTTTAAGAGGTCTCTTGTCTCAGATTGTCTAAAGAAATATGCCATTGGTTTCTTGACTGCTACTTCCATGAATGTTGATTATGGATCCAAGCAAAATGTCTTTGACAATGTCATTCTTTTCTCTGTTTATCATGATGTTTTTTATTGGTTCACTTGTGAGGGTTGAGGGTTTTGATTTTCTTTACTTTGAGGTGCAATCCGTTGTGAAGACTGTAGTCTTTGATTTTCATCTATAAGTATTTCAAATCCTCTTTGCTTTTGGCATGTGAGAATGTGTCATCTGCATATTGCGGTGGTAAATGAATCTTCCTCCAATCCTGATGCCATGTTCTTCATATAATCCAGGTTTAAATTATTTGCTCAGCATACAGATTGAATAAATACGGTGAAAGGATATACCCATGCTGCCACGCCTTCCCTGGTTTTAAACCATTCGGCATCCCCTTGTTCTGTTCTAATGGCTGTCTCTTGGTCTATGTACACATTCCTCATGAACACCCATCCTTTAGAATGCTATCCACAGTTTTTTATGATTCACACAATTGGATGCCTTTGCATAGTCAATAAAGCACAAGTAAACATCTTTCTAGTATTCTATGCTTTCAGCCAAGATCCATCTTGGCTGATTTCAGCAATGATACACCTTGTTCCTGATTCTCTTCTGAATCAGGCTTGAATCTCTGGTAGTCCCCTGTTAATGTACTGATAAAAAACATTTTTTAATGATTATCAGAAACCTTTTACTTGCATTAAGTATTGTTCAATGTTTTCTGAATTCTGTAGGGTCATCACAAATATGTATCTCTACCAATCGGCTCTCTTCAAAATTTCTTGGCATAAATGAGTAAGTACCTCCAGCACTTCATTAGTTTGTTGAAAGATTACAATTCGTAATCTGTCAGTTCATGGAGCCTTATTTTTCACCAAATGCTTTCAGTGCAGCTTGGATTTCTCCCTCAATATCATCACTTCTTGATTATATGTTACCTCTTGAAATGGTTGAAGACTGACCATTTCTTTTTGGTACAGTGGCTCTCTATTCCTTCCATCTTCTTTTGATGCCTCCTACATCATTCA
>NW_006408544.1:23661690-23679064 GCF_000296735.1 Chrysochloris asiatica
CTGACCTTGTGGTTCGCAGCCCAATTTGTAACCACTACGCTACCAGAGCTCTTTAGCTGAGGACTCTAGACTCATGGAGGCTATGTGCTGGTGGCCAGGAGCCAGGCTTACAGAATGTGCCCTTTGGTTGTTTAAATGATTATATATTCCTGCATGCTTTTGTGTACAGCAACAACAACAAAGGAATCGAGGCAAATACTGTAAACCAATGGTGCATGGAGGGGATTGTAATCATTGCAATGAAACAAAATACAATTGGTTAAATGCAAAACCGATGTTCTGCCATGAAATCTATCACTCAATTCACAAAAAGAGCTTTAAAAAAAACCTCGAAATTATTTTTGAAAAAACAACCTGGACTAACTGATCAGAAAGAGGCTAGAGGAACCTGGGATTATGGTTCTCAGTCATCCTTCAGGTGTAGAAAGGAACTCACCCTTGTGGCCCAATTTTCAGTTAACTTTTTTAGACAGGTATATAGGGGGACCAACACTATTAAATATGCTCATCATGAAACGGTCAACCATTCAAGGTCAAAGGTTAACAGTTCCCTAAGGGCAAAGTTTAGAGGGGATAGAAGGAGGGTGGACAGAAATAACCACAGAGAGGAAGTGGGGTAACTGTTGTTACATGGAGGGGATTGCAATCACTGAGATGAAACAGTGTGTGATATGTTAAATGTAAAACTGATGATCTTCTCTGTAAACCTTCACACAATTCACAATAAAAAGTTCAAATTAAAATCAAAACATCTTAGAAGCCTTGTGGAGCAGTTAGTTCTACTCTATGCTGTATGGTCACTATGTCTTGGAATCTGTTCCAGAGGAGTGGAGTTTTAGAATATGGTCACAAGTTTTTCTCAGTCTCTCTTTGTGTCATTTTTCCTCTGTGTCTTTCAGTCTCTCTCTCTTCTTATAAACAAACACACACACATCACACTAACACTGTTACTTGTCCAGACAACAAAATGAATAGAAGAAAATTGGGAGAGGGAATTGCCATTTTATTCAATTATTTCACTCCAGCGTGTTCTTTGTTCAAAGCCTAATTGTACTGAGCACTAAGCCATCACCTAGTCACAGTCCCCTGGACAAAAGTTAAAAGGTCTGCAAAATGGAGATTTCCAGGCTCAATGCAGACCTTATGGATCAGTGCTTCTCACTACCCTCTACTTCACAGACTCACTGTGCAAATGATTACTACAGTTTGGGAACTATTCAATGGTTGTTGCTGCTGCTAAGTGCCATTGAGTAGATTCTGACTCATAGTGACCCTGTTTAGAGTTTCTGAGGAGCGACTAGGGGGTTTGAACCACCAACCTTGCAGTTCAAACCGACCTTGCGGTCCAGTACTTATCCTACAGCACCACACCAGGACTCCTATTCAAAGATGCCAGGCACTTTATTATTAGTTTGAAATATAGGAAATTGCCAATATTCTACTGTTTTTGACCTCAAAAATGCTGACTTTATGTGGTTCAACCTAATCTACTAGCTCATTTGATTTAAACCTCATTACATAAGCACTGGACTGCTAACCCCACTGTTGACAGTTCAAACTCACCAGCCGCTCCTCAGAGACCCTATCCAGGGTCACCATGAGTTGGAACTAATTTGATGGCATTTAACAACAACAACAACAACAAGCTTCCAGGTAGGGATAGTAATTCCTATTTAACAGTACAGAACAGGAGGCACTGAGGAAGTAAGCAACTTGCTGAAGGACACATTGTTAGCAAAAGGAAGAGGCAAGATTTGGATGTAGGTCTGTGTGCCTCCACAGCCCAGTTTCAGCCCTCTATGCCTGAATACCCATTGCTGCCCCTCAGAACACCTGAAAACACTAGACGGATGTTCCAGCAGGGCCCCGGGTTCAGCACCACCTCAGACTCAAACCAGAGCATTTCATTTGTCTCTTGAAAGATGGGCTGTATGTGCAAGTTTTCAGAAAACTTTGTTTCTTTTCAAAAACGAAATATGTTATTCCTGGAATGGTTATTGGAAAGAAGTGTGATTGCTGATTAAATATGAAGTGGTTTGAAATCCAAGTGTCTTTCTGAATAGTTTAATGTTTACTCCCAACTAAGAAGGTGTGCCAAAATGCTGTTTCACCGAAGTATTTACATGGCCAAGTCCCCAGCCCCTCCTTTGGAAGCTGTTGCCATGACCCTCTTTGAGTTTGACAACAAAGGATTTCCCCAAGGAATCCGTGTCCTCAAGTGGCCTGAGTGCTGAAAGGGAGTGTTCCTGTCCTCCATGTCACCAGCTCTGCTGACTAAAACCCTAGGCCTGCTTAAGAGTTAGCCACACTCTGCCATGCCCAGAGATGGCCAGACACCAACAAACTCACATTCCCCCACCAGTCTAGTAGAAAGAATCCCTGAGGATGGTGAAATGGAGAAGTAAAGGAATCTTGGAAAGAGAATTTGAAGTACTTACTGATGAAGATCAAAGACTACAGCCTTCAACATCAACCAAGTATGGAATGTTGTTATTAGTGCCATGAAGGCAGTTTAGACTCATAGTGACATTGTATAGGATTTCTGAGGCTTTAAATCTATTTGAAGGGGCAGAAAGCCTCATCTTTCTCCCACAGAGTGAATGGTGGATTTGAACCACTGAACTTGTGGCTCAAAGTCCAGTGCTTATCCTATAAAGCCACTGTGATCCCCAAAGTATGGAATTCACCTCAACATAAGCATAAACTATAGATTACACTTCAACTTCAAATAAATGTAAAAATTGAACACCAAACCCTTCCTCCCACAACCCTCTCTACTCCACCAACTTCAGTAATCCATTTCAGTGGCCACACAGAACTCAAAGGCAATACTCAGTTGTGGGGTTTACTAGGAAAGTTAACAGGTTACAGGATCAGAAAATGCTCAGGGCACAGCTGTTCCAGTCAATTTCTGATAAATGCCTGCAGGACACACCACTCCATCATAAGCCTCAGTCTGAAGGCACTCAGCTCTAGCTCCTTGGGTCAGCAAACCTTGCTCTCCCACTAAAGTGCCTGGAGGAACCACACTCCACAAGCAAACTTCTTGCCCAGAGTCCCTCAGTTTTACTTGCTCCGTGGACTGGGAAGTTCACTGCTCTGTCTCATGCTCTGGTTCTTGGTTCTGCTGCTGCTGCTTCTCTGCCACTCTTCCAGTGTCACGGCTTTCTGTCCTTGGGTCTAGGAGGTTCAATGCGCAATGATCTCAGGGACCAAATGATGTGCTCCATGCCTGGCTCTTCTTTGATGGTAGTAAGATACCTCCTCCTGCTTCCGAGATGGCTCGTTTTGAACGAGAGTTTCAAGTTTTTACAATTACAATGAACTTTGCTAACATCCACATCTGAATAATGTATCTTCTCTTACCCAGACCCAGCAAGGTAGAAACTTTGTTTGGTGGGAGTTACAGTTTCTATGGATAGAAAATACCTTGAATAATTCAATATACCACAATAAAAAAAACAAAAAGCCTCCCAACTGGACCAGTAAGCAAGATTTTAAAAAATTGAAGTTGTCAAGGATTTCATTTTACTTGTATCCACTACAACATCCACATAAACAGCAATCAAGAAGCCAAAATACATGTTACATTGGGGGAGATCTACTCCAAAAATCTCTTTAAAGTGTTAAAAAGTAAAGATGTCTCATTTTGAGGATGAAGATACACCTGGCCCAAGCCATAGCATTTTCTATTACTTCATATGCATGGGAAATGCAGACAATGAATAATAAAGACCAAAGAAGAACTGATGCTATTGAATTATGGTATTACCAGGAATTTTGGATATATCATGGACTGCAAGAAGAACAAACAAATCTGTCTGGAAGAAGTACCACCAGAATGTTCCTACAAAGTAAACATATAAAGACTCTGAGTCTCACATACATTGGACATGTCATCAAGTGGGACCGGTCCCTGGAGAGAGAAGGTCTCCATGCTTGGTAAAGTACAAGGTCAGCAAAAAATGGAGAAACCTCTACAGATGGATTGACAGTGACTGCAACAATGAGTTAAATATGGCAACAATTGTGAGGATGGATCAGGACTTGGCAGTGTTTTATTCTGTTGTCACTATGAGTCGGTACCATCTTAATGATGTTGTTGTTGTTGCTGATGTTAAGTGCCATTGAGTCAGCTCCAACTCATAACGACCCTGTATAGGGTTTCCAAAGAGTGGCTGGTGGGTTTGAACTGACAATCTTGCAGTTCAGTGCTTTATCCTACAGCACCACACCAGAACTCTATCTCAATGATGCCTAATAACAAATCCTTTGAAGTAGCCATCAATATTCCCATTAAACAGATAAGAAAATTGAGATCCAGGGTATTGGAGTGTTTGTCTATGGTCATGCAGATAATAAATAGCAGAACCAGGCTACAGCCTAGGCTGGTTGATGTCTCCCTCTCTTCCACTACCTCTTCAACAATGAGTCCCAAAGTCTAAGTCTCTTCTTAATCCTGCCCCTAAACTGTAGCAAACCACCGGTGTCCCTCGACCTCAGTTTCCCCCTTTTGTGTGATTAAAAAGTCCAGAAAATTGCCCTCTCCAATGTCTCCTGAGTTTATAAACGTGAGACAAGACCAATCAGAATAATCTCCGTGTGCTAGAAAGACCATGCAGCAGCTAGGTGGATTATAAATAAATACAAGTCACCCTTGCTTCTCAAAAGGTCATGTTATGCCAAATCGTTTTTACAAAAAAGACCTAAATTAGTGCCTGTTTTCACCAACCAAAAGAAATCCAAAGTAGATTTTTGCTTTTAAGAAAATAGGTGAAAATCCAATCTAGTGTCCAGTGTTTGTTTTGCAGTGAGTCATTAAAGAGGCAGAGTAAGAGTGGCGCCACCAAGCTCCTTTCCTGGGAACTACACTCAGCCGCCACAGCTTTGAACTGTCTGTGAACCCAATACACTAGTTTTGTTTTAGGTTTTATGATATCTAGTATGATTTGGTCAGTTATTTTTGTGGTTTCAGTAATACTCAAAAAAAGTTCCCATTTAAATTAATGCTAAATTCTTCTTCTATTTACGCCACTTTGGCTTAAGAAAGTTTGGATAACCGGGTTAAGTTGCTCGCCTATGGGCTGTCTTTGTAAAGGGGACAGACAGTTCTCAAAGGAAGGGAGTGATTAATTCTCCAGTCTAGGAGCGGAGGTCTCTGGGACCATCAACGGAGAAAAGCCGAGAGCGGGACCCTACCCATAGAAACAGAGATGCCTGATATGGAGACATAGAAGACAACGTGGAGTGATGAAGCGACTGAGGGCTTTGGATCCAGAGAGAAAAAGGGACTGTGGGCCGAAAACTGGGGAGTGGGAAATGCAGGGGGCAGGTATCTAGGATATACCCTTTGGTTAGTGGATGATGCATGGAGGGGATTGGAACCATGGCAATGAGATGATATACGATGGAATGAATGTAAAACTAAAGTTCTCTCATGTAAACTACCATATAATTCACAATAAAACATTAAAAAAAAGACACCAAAAGAGCTTAAGTCAGTCACCAGGGAGAGACTAGGAGGGTAACTAGGAAGTGGGAACGTGAGAGAGAGACAAGAAGTTTAAGAAATATTTGGAAAGTCCCTGTAATGGCTCAAGTGGCTGCTGCTGAATCAGAGAAGGTAGAAGTGTGGGCAATTGGGGGCTACAGTGAAGTGGCTCAGGGTTCACTTAGCACTGAGATGATCTTTTCTGCCCACCCACTTACAGCAAATATGTGGCCAAGCTGTTGTTTTTAGGTGCTGCTGAGTCAATTCCAACACAGTAGCAGCCCCATATGACAGAGTAGAACTGCCCCATTGGGTTTCTAGGCTGAAATCTAGACAGCAGAAGCAGATCTCCAGATCTTTTCTCCTACAGAGTTTCAGAGTGGGTTCAAACCACCAACCATTCAGTTAGTGGTCAAGAGCTTAACCATTACACCACCAGGGCCCCTTGCTTGCAGATTATTATACCCAATTTCATTTTTTGTCCCTTTTATATGCACTTCACATCTACATAGTCAGGACTTCATGAATTCTTTCAAACATTCAGACCTGGGACCACAGTTCAAGTAGGAATCATACTAGACTAGCCCTGTTGTGGTGCTGTAGGGTAAACACTAGACTGCTAACCTCAAGCAAGGTTGGCACTTCAAACCTACCAGCCACTCCTTGGAAACCCCTATACAGAATCACTATGACTCAGAACCAACTCAACAGCACTAAACAATAACAACAAAGCCCTTGTAGCTCAAACAGTTAAGCAAGTGCTAACTGAAAGGTTGGTGGTTTGAGCCCACCCAGAGACTCTGTGGGAGAAAGACCTAATGTTCAGCTTCCAAAGAAACTCTATGGGCCAATGCTATTCTGTCACACGGGTTCACTAGGCATTGAACGGACTCGACAGCATCTAACAGCAACATTGCTGGTGTGGCACTGTGGGTTAATGCACTGGACTACAAGGTCAGTTTGAACCACAAGGTTGGCAGTTCAAGCTCACCAGATGCTCCTTGGAAACCCTATACAGGGTCACTAAGAGTCGGAACTCAACAGCAACCGCAAAGAAAAGAAAGGAGTTCCTGGCAGGTGTGAACAGTTAACACCCTCAACTGTTTCTTAAGACGATATTTCCCTCTCTCTGAACCTTTCCCCAAAGAATTCTGTAAGCTTCTGTTGAGGCCGCAGTTTTTGATTCTTCAAGGAGCTCAGATTGTGTTCTTGTCCAATGTTCTTTGAATTTGGGGAACAAAAAGAAGTTTGCAAGGACAAGATCAGACCTACAGGCTGGATAGGTAAGGTTTCCTAATAAAAAAAATTCTCATAAGACAGCTCTTGCTACCCTTAAAGAATAAGCAGATGCGTTGTCATGATGGGAGAAATAAATATTTCGCACAATTTTCCTGGCCTTTTTCTCACCAATGAAGTTTTTAATGTTCTTTAAAAGCCTTCATGTCCAGCCTATGTCCTTTGAGAACATCTATCCCGATTACCCTTCTGACATCTGAAAAAAACTCACCCTAACCTCCTGGAGTGTTGGTGTGGCGCTGTGGGTTAATGCACTAGACTACAAGGTCAGTTTGTAGTGCAAGGTCAGCAGTTCAAGCTCCCCAGCCATTCCTCAGAAACCTATACAGTACCGCTATGAATTGGAACCAATTCAATGGCACTCAGCAACAACAACAGCAAGAGCCTTCTAAGCTTACCTCTCTGCGTGAATTTAACTGGCCCAGCAGAGGTCAGAAATCCTGCTGTTCCCCTGCTCCCCCACCCCCACTGGAACAAAAGTATCCTTTTTGTTTTGATTTTATGAAGGCGCTCTGATAAAATTGGTGGTGGTGGTGTGCTGTGGAGTTGGTTCTGACTCATAGCGACCCTGTACAGGGTTTCCAAGGCTGTAAATCTTTACGCCCCCAGAATGCCTCATCTTTCTCCTACGGAACAGCTGGTAGTTTTGAACTGCCTATCTTGAGGTTAGCAACCCAATTCGTAACCACTACGCTACCAGAGACATGTATATTACTGAAAGAACTTATCTGAAGACATCCACTGATTACAGAGACATGTTTAAACAAATTCTGTTTGCAATAAACCCATGCATATGTGAACTGGAACCATGAGTTGATTCCAATTCATAGAGACCCAGGGAGCATCTGGTGGAATTGAACTACTGACCTTGTGGTTATCAGTCCAGTGTTTATCCTGCAGTGTCACACAAGCCCCAAATATATATATATATATATATAGTCTGAACCGACTCCACGGCACATAACAACAACAACAACAAATATATATACATATATATATATATATATATAGAGAGAGAGAGAGAGAGAGAGCGCTCTGGTAGTATGAGAAAGATGAGGCTTTCTGCTCCCGTAAAGATTTACAGCTTCAGAAAACCTGTACAGGGTCGCTATGAGTCGAAACGGACTCCACGGCACATCACCACCACTATATATATATCACTAACAAAGTAAAGAAATTAATTTGTTACAATCCTAATAAATGTCAGGCACATATTCAATAATAAAAATAACTAGCCCTGCAGTACAATGTTTTACATAGTAATATGAGAAAATAACTATAAAAAGTAGCAATAAGAAAAGTGATACAGTACCCAGTACTTACTGAGATCTTTCCTTGTGCCGTTATGACAACCCTTTTGCATTCATTACGATAATCCTTTGTTGTTGTTGTCAAGTTGGTTCTCATAGACACCCTGTATAGGGTTTCCTAGGAGTGGCTGATAAGTTTGAAGTGCCTATCTTGTGGTTCAAATTGACCTTGAGGTTGAGTGCTTATTCTAAGGCACCACATCAGAAGTCCACAATAATCCTTACAATCACTCAAGTAGATACTTACTATTATTGTGTTTATCTCATCTACATAGCCCCTGAGGCTCAGAGAAATCAAATAAAAGGCAAAATCACAAATCAGGTAGCTGGTAGCTGCGGAAATACGAACCCAGGTCTGTTGGACCTCAAAGTCTTGGCTCCTTTCTATTAAACCTTGAGACCTCCTTGAGGAACTCAGTTTGCTTCTGTTGTACCCTTTATTCACTATGTTACCTCGGTCAAGGCATTTTACCTTTCAGAACCTCAGGTTCCGTATCTGAGATGCTGTGGAGACCAAAGAACACAATAATAGTTTCTTTCACTGTGATACTGCTTTGGCGTATCAGGCACTGAGCTGGGTTCTGGGGTTCGATAACCAAATGCGAATCTCTGTTGATAAAGGCCAATAGATGGGAATGCAATGACTCAAAATGCAGGAAGCAAAGTGTTATCAGAGTTATATGAGTCTCCTGTAAATTATTATCATTACTATTCATGGACTCCTTCTCTCTTGAGTCTCATTTCCTGGGGCTCTCCCGCCTGGACCATATGTGCAATTGGTTTCAGAACGTATGACACATTAGTCTCTTTTTAATCTTCCAGGAGCTTGTAGCCTGGAAAATCCCAAAGGTGACTCAGAGACATTCGTGGAAAGTGACAAAAGTTGAGGCCTGAGAGGCCCCTGGATTGGACAAACTCTGCAACCTCCCCTATTATAGAGCAGAAATCAACTACAGCTGAAACACACAGACTTTTTCATTCCAGGTAGCAGCTATGGAAGAGGCTTCCCAGGTTGGGGCAGAGGGCACTAAGCTAGGGATCTCAACATTCAAGGACCCCTTGCAGCTCTGTTGTATAGTAGTTGTGGGTCCCTGGGCAAATGTCTCTGAGCCTCAGTGTTCTTACCTGTAAAATGGGGCTAGAATCTCTATTCTCTTTTCTCCCAAGATGGTTATAAAAGCCAAATGGGAAAGTACAGCACTGTGCAGTGATATACCTGGTGGTGGTTGTGTGCCACGGAACCGGTTCCAACTCATAGCAAGCCCATACAGGGTTTCTGAGGCTGCAAATCTTTACAAGAGTAGAAAGCTTCATCTTTCTCCCATGGAGCAACTGGTAGATTTGAACTGCTGGCCAGGGCTTATCTTAAGTGCCATTTGGTCCATTCTGTATGGGAATCTATATAGGTATGTTGTTGTTGTTAAGTACTGTCAAGTTGATTCCAACTCAGAGTGACCTTGTATAGGGTTTCCAAAGAGCAGCTGGTGTCTTTAAACTGCTGGCCTTGTGATTCACAATCCAGTGCTGATCCTACAGCACCACACCAGGAGTCCCTGCATAGGTATGTTATTGTTAAATGCTGTCAAGTTGATTTCAATTCATAGCAACCCTGTATAGGGTTTCCAAGGAAAGGCTGAGGGGTTTGAACCAGTGACCTTGAGATTTAAACCAACCTTGAGGTCGAGCATTTATCTTATGGTGCCACACCAGGATTTCTAAATCTGTACTCAATAAATAGAAAATGAATTCTATCTTATAGGTGTATCTATATATAAGCATAAGGAGCTCTAGTAGAGTAGTTATTACAAGTCAGGCTGCTAACCTCAAGGTCAGTAATTCGAAACTACCAGCCGTTAATTGGGAGGAAGATGAGGCTTTCTGCTCCTGTCAAGATGTACAGCTTCAGAAACCCTATATAGGGTTGCTATGAGTCGGAACTGACGCCACAGCATATAGCCACCACCATATGTAGGTATAGATGTAGATTTATAAGTGTAGCACTACAGGATAATGCACTGGACAGCAAAGTCAGTTTGAACCATGAGGTCAGCAGTTCAAATCTGCTCCTCAGAAATCCTACACAAGGTCACTATGAGTCAGAACCAACTTGACGGCACTTAACAACAACAACATATATATAGCTATAAAATAGAATTCATTTTCTATTTATTGAGTACGTTCTGTGTTTCATAAACTGGCCATATGTGTTATGTGCTACCAGGTCTATTTCAACTCAGTGACCTAATATTTTTGTTGTTGTTAAGTGTCATTGAGTCAGTTCCGACCTATAGTGGCCCTGTATAGGGTTTCTAAGGAGCAGCTGGTGAGCTTGAACTGCCAACCTTGTGGTTCAAACCAACTTTGCAGTCCAGCACATTAATCCACAGTGCCACACCAGGACCTAATATTTACTCGGTACTTATTTCATACTAAGCACTATTCTAAGTGTTTTACTGTCAGAGACGGCATATGCAAGTTCTGAGAAGCTGAGGCCCTGTGACAACATGGACAAAAATCCAGTCATTGGGCCCTCCTCAGACTTGTGGGCATGGACACTGAGGGCCAAGGAAGTGACCTCCTGAAGTCCCGGGTTCATAGGTCTTTGCGAACTCACTGGTTGGCTACCTTTGTACAATTCTCTCTGGTTCTTATATTGTTAATTCCGTACTTGTCCTTCCTGTTTCTAACTCCAATGATTGTAGCTTCTGGGAAAGTGGCTTCTACATTTTGCCTCTCTTAATGGCTCCACTGTAAATGTCACTACCCTGAAGGTATTGGCAGTGCATGAGGTCTGGGGAACAGGTCTTTCTGGGAGCCGGCAGTGGCCACCTGGGAAGAATGTCACTACTTTTTCTTACCTGATTATTCAGTCATGTTTGAACTTTAACTAAAAACATGAGCCCTTGATGTCCATGTACAAGAACAAATTGAACTTCCCCCTAGTAGCTAAACTGGTAAAGCCTTCCTCAAATGACTCGGTAGGAGCAGGAACAGAAGTTAATAGATAATCTATAATTGCTTGCTTGAACTTTTCTCATAGAAATAAGAATCTTGGATTATTATAAAAGTCATGCTTGAACTTTTCTCATAGAAATAAGAATTTTGGATTATTATAAAAATCATGATGTACTTGAAAAATATGTTAAGATTAAATCTGTGACTCATCATGTCTTACATCACATGAATAACCTCGTGTCTTATGACGAATGAATAATCACATTAAACTTGAACCTCCTGCCTTGATTTCCCTGATCTGAAAATGAATAAAAGACTGAGGTAAAGCTAGTCCTGTATGCCAGCTTGCCTGCCAGCTTGCATCCACTCTGGTCTCAGAGTGTTTCTTTCTCTCTCGCCTTTCCAGACATGCATCAAACTGTGTGTCTGTCTTCCTTGTGTTTAATCTATATCTTTCACCTACCAGATCTCCCACTCACGTTAAAACCCCACACTTCGTCAAGGCACTCCTTTGTTGAGGCGGGACCCTGACATAGGACCCCTGACATTTTACATATTATATTTTCTGTGTTCCCATTTTACATACAGGATAACTGTGTCACATAGGAGCTGACAGAGACAGGGCATGTGAGGGGCAGAATGGCAATGTAAACCCAGACAGTCTAGCTCCAGAGTCTAAGTTTTCAACCTTTCTTCTATATTGCCTAAGGACCCCTGGCAGTGTAGTGGTTATGTGTTGGGTTGCTAACCACAAGGGCAGCAGTTCAAATCCACCAGCCAGTCTGCAGAATACGGTGAGGCATTCTCCTCCCATTAAGATTTACAGCCTTGGAAACCCTACCTATGGTCAATATGAGTCAGAATCGACTTTACGGCACACCATCACCACTACCACCACTATACTTCCTGGTGTGGCACTGTAGGCTAAGCACTGAAATGCTATGGCAGTTCAAACCCACCAGGTGCTCCGACTGGACAGCACAGAACAACAACAAAACTATACAGCCTCAGTCTTCCAGGGCAAGATATAGCACCTCCCCTCAGAGGGTTTACAGTCTGGTTTACTTACTGGTGGACAAGTAAGCAGAGAGCTACAGTATAATAAAATGCATACTGTGATGGGAGGAGTAAAAGAGGACATGGACAAGGTAAGGATTTCCAATATCGAGTATCAACAAAAACTTCCTGGAAAAAATGGGTACAGAGTTGCAGAGGTATACAAGTAGAGGCTTCAAATGTGGGGAGGATCTGATGGGAGAAGAGGCTGGCACCCGTGAACAATAGAAGTCAGAACCTGAACTGCAAAGGCAGAGCTCAGCAAGGGCAGATCAGAGCTGGGCAGGGTCTGTAGGCTGTACCAGTCAGCATCTCAGCACAAAGCAGGAGGCATACTTAGAGTGACATAAAGCTCCTTTAATAAAGAAACTGTACCCAAAGTGAAGGCAAGAAGAGGGAAAAGTAGTAGCAATGTTATTGGACTAGTAATCATGACCATCCGTAAGCTTAGAAGGGCAAGGAGGGAACAATATAGAGAAGACCCCAGGAGCTGTGGTCTTTGGTAGAGGGGTGCAGCCATCCATTGTAACCCTGAAGGACGGAAATGAAATGCCATCAGGTTAATTCCAAATCATGGAACTCCCATGTGTGTCACTATGTACCATAGGCCCTCCAGTGGCTGAGTTTGGGAAAGTGGCTTACTAGGGTTTTCTTCTGAGTCAGCTCCAGCTAGATTTGAACTGCCTACCTACCATCAGGTCAGAGGCCTGGTGTGGCCCTGTGGGTTCATGCGCTGCACTGCATAGTCATTTGAACCGCAAGGTTGGTGGTTCAAGCTCACCAGCTGCTCCTCGGAAACCCTATACAGGGTTGCTCTCAGTTGGAACTGACTCAACAGCATTTCACAACAACAACAACCATTAGGTCAGAAGTCAAGCACAATTAACCATTTGCACTACCCAGCACCTCTAGCAAGAGAGAAAAGGAAGGTAAATGCTCTGGCCTCTCTCTCTCCTTTCCCTCCCATCTCTTTCTGGGGATTCATTAACTGGACGTCCACCAACTAGAAGTGCAGACATAGGTAATCCCATACAGTCGGTATGTGCCAGCCTTCTCTGGCACAGACCAGGATGGAGAAAGAAGGGTCATTCAAATATCAGTTTTCAGGAATACGAGCTTTATCCTGAGACCTATGAGGAGCCATGGTAGGGACGCTATCAAATCTCCAGTTTAGAAAGATTGCTCTGCTCACTACATGGAGAGAATGTAAGTGTGTGAGACTAGAGGCAGGGAGACCAGTTAGGAGGCTGCTGCAGGTGTCCAGAATTCAGAGGTTAACCCCCGGCAGGAGTTGTTGTTTTGTCAAGTGCTGTTGAGTTGGTTTCAACTCATGGTGATGCTGTATAAGGTTTTCTAGGTTTTGCATCTTCACAGGAGCAGAAAGGTTCATCTTTCTGTGGCTGGCAGGCTATGAACCAAAGACCGTGTGGTTTCAAGTCCAGTGATGATCGTATGGAGCTACATCACTCCCACGGCAGGGAAATTTAGGATAAAGAGACTTGGGATATTATGTAAAGTCTTTCCAACCCTCAAGGAATTACAAAATTCTCCTCTCCCTCCTCCCCACAATGCCACTATAATGACTCATAATGACCCTGTATAGGGTTTCTGAGAAGTCGCTGGTGGGTTTGAACTGCTGACCTTGTCCACTATAACAGCCTCTTACAAATGCACACTTACACACCACAACCACCACCATTGATGACAACAACAATAGTAGCAACAGCCATCCACATGCTCTTAGGTTTACCTGGTGTTATCTTCTGAGTCCAAGCCATACTTGTTGAGTGCCCTTGGTGTGGCTGATACTGTGCCAAATGGTCTCATTGTGCTATGTCATTCATACTCTCTATGGATCTCTGGTCTAGGCGCTATGGTCTCAATGCATGGATGAGCAACAAGAAGCTCAGATAAATCCAGAAATTTGTCAAGGCTCCCTTAGCAAGTAGGTGATATAGCCAGACTTAAACTTAAGTCAGCCTGGTCAGCTCACGGATCCTTAGTCTACATGGTATAGACCATTTCCTCTTTTGCTCCTTGATTTTTGCCTTCCCACTTCCCTGCCATGAAACCACTAAGTCTTAGACTTTGACCCCTACAAGAAGTTCCCTTGGCTAGAGGCATCCTCCATGGTTGGGTTCTCAACAGAATTGGGTATAAAGTCATCTTCATACTACCATATGAGCCCCTTACAGATCTACAATCTCCACAGCAGAAGGACTAATTCTCCCATTGTCCTAAAAGTAAGGGTATGCTTGCTTGTCAGGGAATGAGGTACTAATCTAAGTGCTTTATATATAATCTGCCCAAACCCTCATGTGGAGACTATATTAATATTCTCATCTTAGAGATGAGAAAAATGAGGCATGGAGTTTAAATAAATTATCTAAGTCCATAACAGGTCCTTAGGTGGCAAAAAGTGTGCTGATAACCAAATTTGACTAGTAACCAAAAGATTGGCATTTCAAACCTATCCAGTTTAGAAGAAGATTCCTGGCAATCTACTGTCATAAAGATTACAGTTAAGGAAAAAAAAAACACCTATGGGTCAATTCTACTCTGTAACACATGGGGCCACATGAGTTGGAATTGGCTTGATGATACAAGTGAATAAGGACATAAAGCCAGTAGGCAGCCTATCTGGGACAAGAACTTGGTCAGGGTGGCTACACTTCCTTAACATTCTCAAATGCTGTTTTTCATCTTAGCTGGAAAGCACCTAAAACACATGCAATGTTGGTTGCTGTTGTTGCTGTGGTGCCAACTAGTTGGTTCCGACCCATAGCGACCCTGTACAGGGTTTCCAAGGCTGTAAATCTTTACGGAAGCACAAAGCCTCATCTTTCTCCCGCAGAACAGCTGGTAGTTTCAAACTGCTGACCTTAAGGTTCGCAGCCCAATTCGTAACCACTATGCTACCAGAGCTCCTTATCGTTGTTACATGCCATCAAGTCAGTTCCGACTTATACTGACCCATACACAACAGTCTCTGGGAAAGGATATCATGTTTGGTAAGGTGGAGGGTCAGAGGGAAAGAGGAAGACCGCCAGTGAGATGGATTGGCAAAGTGGCAGCAGCAATGGACTCAAGCGTGGCAACAATTGTGAGGTTGGCCCAGGATCGGGCAGTGTTTCGTTCTGTTGTCCATAGGGTTGCTATGAGACGGTACCAACTCCATGGCGCCTAACAACAACAACAACATATACAACTGAATAAAGCACTGCCTGGTCCTGTGCCCTCCTCACATTTGTTGTTATGTTTGAGCCCATTGTTGCTGTCACTGTGTCGATCCTTCTTTTTAGGGGTCTACCTCTTTCACTGACACTACACTTTACCAAGAACTGGTCCCTACTGACAACATGTCATTATCTTTTCTTCTAAGGAGTTTTTAGGCTGTACGTCTTCCAGTACAGATTCGTTTGTTATTCTGGTACTTTTAATATTCTTCACCAACAATTCAAATGAATCAGTTCTGCTACAGTCTTTCTTATTCACTGTCCAACTTTCACATGCATATGAAGCATTTGAAAATTCCATGGCTTGGACCAGGTGCACCTTAGTCATCAAAGTGACACCTTTGCTCTTTAACATTGCAAAGAGCTCTTTTGCAGATTTTCCCAATGCAATACATAATTTGATTTCTTCATTGCTGTTTCCAACACTATCCCTCATTTGAAAATGAAAAAAATGAGACGCAAGGAAAAAGGTGGCTTGTCCAAATCAGCAACTGAGTGTGGACCAGAACCCATGACTCCAAGTCAAGTGCTTGTCCCATATCACTGCCTGCACGTCCTCTCCTCATCCATCCCTCTCCAAAGTCTGCATGCCTCTGGAGGCACACAGGCTGAACTTCTCATGAACAGTTTGATCATGCTGGGTTAGCACTCCTCTCCAGGAAGCTGATTTACAAAGCATAACTGTCTCATACTAATGACCTATATTCCTCATATCCAAATTGGAGCAAGGTCATGAACTCCAAGCAACTCCTTGCAGGCATCATGAAGCTTTTGAGCAAGGACTAACTAAAGCCAAATATTTCTAGAGGCAGGAAAACCCCTAGGGTCCCATCCCTCAGCTCCTCCTCAGCTCACAACAAGGTGGTTCTGAAGCCCTCTGAAGATATTTTCTTTCCTTCCAGAAATTTCCAGGGTGACACCTGTTCAGCCTCTGATTTCCTTCATCTCCTAACCATCCTACCCTCAAATTTACGTAGATGAAAGATTTTAGGATGGCAATGCCTTTATCCCAACCTCTTGTTGAACCAATGGGGAAACTGCAGCCCCATGAGGAAACTGTGTGGTGCTCCAAGACACGCAGTTCTGTCCATTCTGAATCCTAGGTTCTTTCCACCACACCTGCCAGGATCTTGCAGAGTAAATATTTAGTAACAATGCACCATAGTGGTGCGGCACTGGAGGATAAACACTGGACTGCTAACTACAAAGTTGGTGGTTTATATCCACCAGCCAACCCTTGGAAGCCCTATACAGGGTCGCTATGAGTCGATACGAACTCCATGGCACTTAGCAACAACAAACAATATGTTTTTCTTAAAATCCTGACAACTGTTGGTGTTGTTTCAAAAATGTGTTAATCTACTTACCTGAGGATTACTGGGCCAATTATCAAGCCAGTCCCACTCCACTCCACTCCCCTTGGAGACTTAA
This sequence comes from Chrysochloris asiatica, assembly GCF_000296735.1. Lineage (NCBI taxonomy): Eukaryota > Metazoa > Chordata > Mammalia > Afrosoricida > Chrysochloridae > Chrysochloris > Chrysochloris asiatica. The sequence goes on from NW_006408544.1 coordinate 23,678,466, forward strand.
AGAGATACTTTAGGGCATACCAATGAGTTCAATGAACTAATGTTTGTGAAGTGCTTCAGTTTACACAGTGTTTTCATGTTACCTTTTGCAACAGCCCATGAGATAAACTATTGCAAAAGAAGTAGTTCATCTGACCATGTAGCCAGTAAACATTGGAATCAAGTAAACCTAGGACAGAATCTAGGCCCCAACACCCCTTAGCAAGTTATTTACCTTCTTTTGGGCCTCTATGTTACTCATGTATTAAAAGAATATCATACCCACCTCATAGTTTTGTTGGGAAGATTTAATGAGACAGGAGCCCATCACATTATGTTGGTGCTAGTTACCTTCCAGTTAGGTTAATGGTTGCTAGTATGTAACAGAACCACATCATCATATCACTTGATGTAAAACAGGCATTTGACAAAATCCAACTCCCATTCATGATAAAACACTCAACAAAGTAGAATTGAAGGGAAATTCCTCAATGTAATTAAAATCACATATACAAATCCAACAACCAACATCACTCTCAAAGAAAGAAACTGAAAGTTTTTCCTCTGCGAACAGGAAACAGACAAGGATGCACTTTATCACCATTCCTATTTAATATTGTG
>NW_006408544.1:23699814-23725296 GCF_000296735.1 Chrysochloris asiatica
AATGTCTTCTTTTTTCTATATTCCCAGCACTCAGCACTTACAATGGTAAATAGTAGATGTTCAATACAAGTTTTTGAATTGACAGATGGATGAATGGGTGGATGAATATATGGATGGATGGCTGAATGCACAGCCAACAGATAGAAGTAGAGATTGTTTTTGTTGTTAGGTGCCAGCAAGCAGGTTCCAACTCATAGCGATCCTAGGCACAACAGAACAAAAATACTGCCTGGGCCTATGCCATCCTCACAACTGTTGTTACATTTGAACCTACTGCCACTGCCACTGTGCAAAGGGGACTTCCTTCTTAGGGAACTTCTTCTTTTTTACTGACCTTCTACTTTCCCAAGCATGATGTCATTCACATCAGAGAATAATATCTCTTGATAACACCTCTAAATTATGAGAGACAAGGTCTCATCATCCTGGTTTCTAAGGAGTTTTTTGACTGTACTTCTTCCAATACAGATTTGTTCTTCTGACAGTCCATGGTACTTTTAATATTCTTCTTCAACACCATAATTCAAATACATGGATTATTGTATGACTTTCCTATTCATTGTCCAACTTTCATATGCATATGAGGCTATTGAAAATATCATGGCTTCAGTAAGGCACACTTTTCTCCTCAAGCTGACAGTTTTAGTCTTCAACACTTTAAAGAGGCCTTGTATAGCACATTTCCCTAATGCAATACATCTTTTGATTTCTTGACTGCTACTTCTATGAGTGTTGATTATGGATCCAAGCAAGATAAAGTCCTTGACAACCTCAAAATTTTCTCTATTTTTAATGATGTTATTTATTGATTCAGTTTTGAGGATTCCATTTCTTTAAAATGAGGTGCAGTGCATATTGTAGATAGTTGTCTTCTATATTCATCACTAAATATTTTAAATCCTCTTCACTTTCAGCAAGTGAGGTTGTATCATCTGCATATGACAGGTTGTTAATAATTCTTACTCAAGTCTTGATACCATGTTCTTCATATAGTCCAACTTCTCAAATTACTTGCTGAATGTACATATTGAGCACTGAAGGCACTGGCAAAGAAAAAGACTTCGGGAATTGATGGAATATAAATTGAAATCTTTCAACAATCTTTCAAGCAGCACTGGAGGCACTCATTCATCTATGCCAAGAAATTTGGAAAACAGCTATGCAGCCAAATGACTAGAAGAGATTCATATATGTGTCCATTCCAAAGAGAGGTGACCCAATAGAATGTGGAAATCATTCAACAATATCATTAATATCACATGCATGTAAAATATGCTAAAGATAATTTTTAAATGGCTGCAATAGTCCATTGACAGGGAGCTGTCAGAGGTTCAAGCAGGATTCAGACAAGGACGTGGAACTTGGGGTATAATTGTTGGTGTCAGATGTATCTTGGCTAAAAACAGAGAATACCAGAAAGATGTTTGCTTGTGCTTTATTGACAATGCAAAGGCTTTCTTTGAATGACATTATGGACAACTCTGCAGAGAATGAGTATTTCAGAGCCTGTACAATGACAAACAGAATAAGGAGACACTGAATGGTTTAAAGTCAGGTAAGGTGTGAGCCAGGGATGTATTCTTTCACCATACTTATTCAATCAGTATGCTTAGCGAATCTGAGAAACTGGATTATGTGAAAAAGAATATGGCATCAGGATTGGAGGAAGACTCATTAACAACCTGTTATATGCAGATGATACAACCTTTCTTTTCTGGAAGTGAAGAGGACATAAAATCCTTACTGATGAAAATCAAAGACCACAGCCTTCAGTATGGGTTGCATCACAATGTAAAGAAAACAAAAATCCTCACCACTGGACCAATAAACAACATCATGATAAATGGAGAAAAGATGGAAGTTGTCAAAGACTTCATTTTGCTTCAATCCACCATCAACATTCATGGAAGCAGCAGTCAAGAAATCAAACGATTTATTGAATTAAGCTAGTTCATTGTACAAGTCTTCTTTAATAAAGTGTTCAAGATTAAAGATATCAGTTTGAGGACTAAAGTGTGCTTGGCCCAATTCATGGTATTTTCAGTAGCCTCATATACATATAATAGTTGGACTATGAATAAAGGAGACCATAGAAGATTTAATGCATTTGGGTTACAGTGTTGGAGAAAAATATTAAAGGTATCATGGACTGTCAGAAGAACAAACAAATCTGTGTGGCATGAAGTACAACCAGAATGCTTCTTAGAAGCCAGGATGGCCAGACTTTGTCTCTCATATTTTAGATTATAATATTAAGGAGGGACCAGTCCCTGGAGAAGGACATAATACTTGGGAAAGTGTAGGGAAAGCAAAGAAGAGGGAAACTCCTATGAGATGGATTAGCACAGTGGCAGCAACAGTGGGCTCAAATGTAGCAGCAAATGTGAGGATGGTTCAGGACCTGGCGGTGTTTTGTTCTGTTGTACATAGACAGGGCCGCTATGAATTAGAACCAACTCAACAGTGCCTAACAGCAACAACATACAGGCTGAATAAGTATGGTGAAAGAATACAACCCTGTTATACACCTTCCCTCACTTAAAACTGCCTCTTGTTTTATGTACAAGTTCCTCATGTGCGTGTTGTTGTTATGTGCCATGGAATTGGTTCCAATTCATAGTGCATAGATAATACAGTTAATTAATGGAAAACCCATTCTTTGCAATGTTATCCATACTTTGTCATAATCTGCACAGCTGAAAGTCTTTCAAAACTTAATAAAGCACAAATAAGCGTCTTGCTAGTATTCGTTGCTTTCGGCCAAGATTCATCTGATGTCAGCAATGATATCCCTCATTCTATGTCCTTGTCTGAATCTGGCTTGAATTTCTGGCAGTTCTCTAACAATGTACGGCTGCAGTCATTTTTAATTATCTTTAGCAAAATTTTACTTGTATGTGATAATAATGATATTACTAGATGATTTCCACATGTCATTGGGTCACATTTCTTTGGAATAGATACAAATATGGATCTCTTTCAATCAGTTGGCCAGGTAGATGTCTTCTAAATTTCTAGGCATAAAAAAGTGAGCGTCACAAGTGCTGCGTCAGTTTGTTGAAATATTTCTATTTGTATTCCACCAATTCTTGGAGTTTTGTTTTTCACCAACGCCTCCAGTACAGCTTGGATTTCTTCCTTAACTACCATCAGTTCTTAATCTTACCCTACCTCTTGAAATGGTCGAACATCGACGATTTCTTTTTGGTACAATGACTCTGAGTATTCCTTCCATCTTCTTTTGATACTCTCTGCATCATCCAATATTTTTCCCACAGAATTCTTCAGCATTCCAAGTTGAAGCTTGAATTTTTTCTTCAGTCTTCCAGCTTTAAAAATGATGAAACTGTTTTTCTCTTTTGGTTTTTCTTACTCCACATTTCATATTTGACTTTGACTTCTCGAGCTACTTTTCTGTTCAGCTCTTTTACCCCCTCATTTCTTCCATTTGCTTTAGCTTTTCAATGATCAAGAAATAGTCTCAGATTCTCTTCTGGCACACATTTTGGTCTATTCTTTCTTGTCTTTTAATGACCTTTCTCTTTCTTCCTGTACGAACTTCTTGATGTCATCCCACAACTCTTCTGGTCTCTGGTCCTTAGTGTCTAATTCATCAAATCTATTTTTGAGATGGTCTCTAAGTTTGGGTGGGATATATTCAAGGTCATATTTTGACTTTCATAGACTTGTTTTAATTTTCTTCAGCTTCAGTCTGAACTTGCATATTTGCAATTGATGGTCTGTTACACAGTCAGCATCTGGCCTTGTTTTGACTGATGATATTGAGCTTTTCTACTGTCTTTTCCAAAGATGTAGTCAATTTGATTGCTCTGTATTTCATCTTGTGAGTTCTTGTTGAAAAAAGATATTTGCAATGAATAAGTCATTTATCTTGAAAAATCCTATCATGCAGTCTCTAGCATAATTTTTATCATTGATGTCAGATTTTCCATCTATTACTCTTTTTTGTTGTTTCCAACTTTTGCATTTCAGTTACCAGTAATGCATCTTGATTGCATGTTTGGTCAATTTCAAACTGAAAAAGTTGTTGAAATTCTTCAACTTCAATATCACTGGCATTTGTGGTTGGTGCATAAATTTGAATAATAGTGGTATTAACTGGTCTTCCTTGTAGGTATGTAAATATTATTCTATCACATACAGCATTTCAAGATCTTGAAATGTTGTTTTTGAAGATGAATGCAATGCCATTCCTCTCTAATTTGTTGTTTCCAGCATCATAAACCACATGATTTTCTATTTAAAATGGCCAATACCAGTCAATTTCAACCACTAATGCTTAGGGTATCGATCTTCATACATTTCATTTCATTTTTGACAATTTCCAATTTTCCTAGATTCATACTTTGTACATTCCATGTTCCAATTATTAATGGATGCTTATAGTTGTTTCTCTTCATTTTCAGTTGTACCTCATCTGCAAATGAAGTTCCTGAAAGCTTTACTACATTCATATCATTATGGACAATGATACTTTGAGGAGGCAGCTCTTCCCCAGTTGCATTTTGAGTGCCTTTCAATCTGAGGGGCTCATCTTCCAGCACTATGTCTGACAATGTTGTGCTACTACTCATACAGTTTCCATCTTCCTGGTACTATAGCTGGTAATGTTCTGCTTCTATTCATAAAGTTTTCAACGGCTAAACATGTACATCATAGAAGTACTCTATCTCTCCTCTTCCTAGTCTGTCTTAGTCTGGAAGTTCTGCTGAAACCTGTCCATCTGAGTGTGCCTGCTGGTATTTCAAATACCAATGGCATAACTTCCAGCAGCACAGCAGCATGCAAGCCACCACAGTACAATAACCTGACAGACGAGTGGTGGGGAAGAGGAGGTAGGTTTATTTACTCTCCAGTACAATCTTATGAGATAGCTATTATTACCCTCATGGTGCAGCTGAGGAAATCTGGGTACTGCTGAAGGTGGCTATACTAACTGTTCACACTGATTATATTCCAGGTTTCTGGGCACAAGTCAACTGGTCAGAATTGGTGAAAGAACTTGCTGGGCAAAGTCATCTGTGATGCTTAAATTCATTGAAATTTGAAAAGCTACAAACACTAAGATTTTTCCATTTGACCCTCACACAAGAGCCCTAGGAAGTTCAGAAATGGGATAGCCAGTAAGCAGGTGCCACAGAGTCAATTCCAACTCATGATAACCCTATATGTGTCGAAGTAGAACTAGGTTCCATAGGTGTTTACTGTTACTGCTATTGTGTTGTTATTGAGAAGATGAGCAGCAAATCATATATCAACTCCACAGTTTTTACATGTACAATTCCGTGACACTGATTAGATTCTTCAAGTTGTGCAAACATTCTCACCCTCCTTTTCTGAGCTGTTCCTCCCGCGTTCATTAACTTGCTGCCGTTTAAGGTTCTGACCTAATCCTTTGAATTACTGTGTCAATTTCATCCCATATAGATAGTTTTTTTAAGAGCATAATGCTATGGGTCGGAACCGACTCGATGGCACTTAACAATAACAACAACAATGCTCAAGGCAAACATTTTTACTGGTTAAGGAGCTCTGGTAGCGTAGTGGTTACGAATCGGGCTGCGAACCTTAAGGTCAGTGGTTCGAAACTACTAGCCGCTCCGCGGGAGAAAGATGAGGCTTTCTACTCCCATAAAGATTTACACCCTCGGAAACCCTGTACAGGGTCGCTATGGGTCGGAACTGACTCAACAGCACTTAACAACAATAACAAGCTGAACTTTAGTTTGCTTCTATGAAAACTCTAAGAAATATTTTTGGTTCAAGGTTTAAAGATTATTTTAGGACAATAGTTTTAATGGTTCATCCAGCTTCCATGGTTTCAGAAAGTCTGGAATCCATGAAAATTTGAAGCTTTATTCTTTATTTTTCTTCTTTTGATGATTCTTCTATGGAATCTTCATGTTCCATAAGGTTTTCAATGGCTGATTTTCCAAAGTAAATCACCAAGCCTTTCTTCTGAGGTACCTCTGGGTAGATTCAAACCTCCAATCTTTTGCTTAGAAGCTAAGTGCATTAACTATTTGCATCACCCAGGAATTCCCAGAAATGTGATAAAATGTCCTTATTTCACAGAAAGGAAAATGTAAATTTAGAGAGGTGGTTTCAATTGCTCAGGAATCACAGCTGAACAAGTACTTGGAACCCGTGTTTTATTTTCTTTTCTTTTCTTTCCTTTATTACACGGTGCTGCCAATCCAACTAGCTGGCTTTCAGAACCATATCTTAGATACTCTGAACTGGACAGAATCAGAGACTTTGCCTAGTCTAGCCTGTTACAGAGAAGAAAAACGTGGCTCACAACCCTCATTCCCACACCAGCCCCATTTCATTTGCTCCAAAGAAATCCCAGAGAGATGCTGCTTCTGCCCAAAGTCACAAGGAAGCACCTGTCCTTTAAGGCAAAATTAACAAGCTAAAACAAAAAGAAAGAAAAGAAAAACACTTTCTAGACATAGCCCTAAAACTCATTTTTTGCTGAGATCTGCACTTTCTCTTTATGCCCCTTTCCCTTTAAGACCTTAAGCTTTTCTGGAGAATTGAGTTGGAGGAGGACAGAGTGATGATAAATCCACTAACCACAGCAGCCCCTTCCACCAGCCCTCTAATGAGAAACACGTGGAGAGGGAATGGAAGCTAGGATGTGCAGAGTTCAAGAAGCTCCTCCTCTCTCTGGCAGGGATGGGGGCTTGTTGGTGGCAGAGAACTGAAGTCCCACCACAGCCAGTGGACTGCGGATCCACAAAGGTAACGTGGGCCTTCTCTCCCTCTGATGTTCATTGTGACTTCATGCCTGTCTGTCCATGCTGCATAACAGTCTCCTATTCTGTCCTGGACCTTTGTGCCCAAGCCATTCACATATTATGGAGTCGAGCACTGCTGCTGGCTGATTTGAAAATGTTTTCTACACTTAGAAAATCTTTGGGGTTGTTCTTGTTGTTATGTGATGTTGAGGAGGTTCCAATTGACAGTGACCCTATGCACAACAGAACAAAACACTGCCCGGTCCTGCGCCATCCTCACATTTGTTGTCATGCTTGAGCCCATTTGTGCTGCCACTGTGCCAATCCATCTCATTGTGGTACTTCCTCTTTTTTGCTGGCCCTCCACTTTACCTTTGGGGTACAATATCTCCAAACAGGTCTAAAAATGAAGTCCCTAAATCATCCCCTAATTGCTTTCCCTTTGGGGTTTTCAATAAGCAACACTAACATTTGCCCATTACTCAAAAGCGAATAAAAACTCAGCATCTTCATTCTACCTTTTCACTGTCGGTTGTCATCAAGTTCGCTCCAGCTCATGATGACTTGCTGTTTAGAACAGAACAAAGCAGGGAAGGGGGGGGGGGACTGTCCAGTCTTGTGCCATCTTCATTGTTGTAGCTGATGTGTCAACCCCTCTCACTGAGGGCTTCCCTCATATTCGCTGACTTGCTCTTTACAAACACGATGCTCTTTTCTAGCCACTGGTCATTCCTGATGACGTGTCCAAAGTAAGCACAGCAAAGCCTCACCATTCTCATTTCTAAGGAACATCCTGTTTGTATTTCTGTCCACAGTATAAGGGGGCTTCAAAAGCTTCATGGGAAAATGGAATTGTCCTATGAAGTTTTTGAAGCCCCACGTACAGTGAATACTCTTTGCCAAAACCACAATTTGAATACGTCAATTCTTTTCCTGCCTCGGACGCAAATGATGAGCCAAGACAGCTGACCATACTTCAGAAACACCTCTCCCCTTATCACCTCCTCTCCATTCCTGGAGTGCCTGCCCTAGGTCAAGCCTCATCCCACTCTCTTGGCATCCTTACTGCACATCCCCTTAGTCCCCCTGCCAATCTACCCAGCTGCTGCCATGATCTTCTTGTGCAATTAACCTGGCCAGGTCTGTCCCTTACTCTAACTATTAGGTCCCTATTTCTCTTGGGACATGTCTCAGCCCATACTTTCCTAGTTTATGGGCCAATCCACTCTACAGCTGTTTCATCAGAGAGTGGCATCACCCAAGTCTAAGGAGAATGGCCTTCTCAGAAAACATATAGGGGTTTCCATATTCACACGGCCTAACCAATGGCCAACGCCTTTGCTTCTGCTTTCTGCCTTATCTTCACTTATCCCCTCACGCCTAAGGTTCCAGCCTGTCTGCATGACTTAAATTTCCCTGAACATAACATGCGCATTTGGTTCTCCCATACGTTTACTCAATTACCTGTAAATTTACCTGTAAATTCTATACTCACCCAGCCAGCCACATCAAAGTCATCATCACTACTCAAATGTCATCTTCAGTTGAGCTTTCCCTCCTCCAAAGTCTTTCAAACCTGTTACATTAATTGAAATTAATTGACCAAAATTCCATTATACCCAATGGAATTAATTGACCACTCTCTCTTTTGGGTCTTCACTATTCTGTGAACTTGGCTAATACTCGAATGTATTTTTTGTCCCCCATACTGATCTTCTTCACAAGATTGAGTTCTTTGAAGACACAAGTTATATGATTTATCTCTATAATGCCAAGACCAGGAACAGAGCCTGGCATATATTCAGAAACCTATATATTTTATTGAATAAGAATGAACGAATGAAGGCTTTTGCACATCAAAGTTACTCAGAAAACAAATGAATAGAAGTATAAACATTAAAATTTAGCTATTAGAAGTTTTTCCAATGTTGGGTTTTACTTAACTGAGGTTCCCCTGGAAATGCCTGGTTTAATATTCTCCAGTATGTATTAAGTGGATTTCACTCTGACCTGTATAAGCTCCTAAAGGTAGCTGCAAATGACCAAATCTGGGTGGGAGGGTGCAGCTTTGTAAGGTTATATAGAAACATCCGTTTGTACGGAGGCTGCCAAAATGCCTTTCTTTTGCCCTTATTGCACTGAGGGTGTCTCATAAATGTTAAATAATCATAATGACCGTGCTCAAGGGGGTGTCAGTGGTCATAAAAGCCAGGTTTTATGAACGCTTCTCTGTGTCTCCGGGTGGGTGGTTAAAAATTAAGTAGACCTGATGGCCAGAGGTCTCCATACAGGCTGCATCTCAGAGGCCTATAAGCTTGGGTGGCAGTAAAGAGCTCCAATCACAAGCTGGGACGCCCAACCATTGATTGATTGTGGAAGGCCACCCACACTGTGCCTTCTGGAATCCATTGGTGGATCATGGGCCAAAGGATTATGTCTTCAATATGGGCCATTGGGGCTGATACAGAGGCATTTCCTGCTTACAGCTTTGGGGAGCTGTCTGTAATGAGGGTGATGACCTGTAGGTCCAATACATAGCCAGATGAGAGAAAAACCCTAGTCTCATTTACACTTACTTAATGGGATATGGTCTCCTTGGTCTTTCTGTTTGATTCTCTTTGCCAACAGGTCTCAGTTTTCATTCACTCCATTACTTATCCATTTTATTTGGTCATTCCATGTCTCACTTATCTCTGCACTTATAGTGCCTGGACTAGATGTTATAACTGCAGAGACAAATAAGACATGGTCCCCACCCTTACTAGGGCAACCATAGAGACACAGGCATATAAGAAACCAATTCCCGATTAATGTGCAAAATATGAGGGGACTTCAAAAAGTGTGTCGGGAAAATTCCATTACATTTTAATTCCATTTTTCCACAAATTTTTTTGAAGCTTCCTTGTATATACAGCCATAGAAGCAAGTATAAAGGGAAGAGGGGGATCCTTTTTTTATAAGCCTGAAACTGGGCCTTATACAACTTTAGGGGGTAACACTCTCATCGTGGAGTCCTGGTGTGGCACTGTGGGGTAATGCGCCAGACTGCAGGGTCAGTGGTTCAAGCTCATCAGCTGCTCCTCGGAAACTCTATACAGGGTAGCTATGGGTCGGAAGCAACTCATCAGCACTTAACAACAACAACAACTCTCATTGAAGTCTACAGAGTCATGCAGTGAATCATCTGGGTAGACATAGGCAATGGTCCTAGTTAGGAGAATTGGGTGTGATTCTTGGCTCTGTTATAAACTAACTGAGTCGTTGTTAAGTGCTGTCAAATCTATTCTGACTCATAGCAACCCTGGACAGGGCTTCCAAGGAGCAGCTTTTGGGTTTGAACCGCCAACCTCAACTAGCTGTATGACCTTGATATTAGACTTCACAGTTCTCAGTCTCTTCAGCTACAGAAGACAGACACTAAATTTGATGGATTCCATTGGATGAATTCCAAATATCCTCTCATCTCTGGAGTCTTCTGTGAGTCTGAGTCCAGCCTGAAATGAACTGATTTAAAAATTAAAATTTGTCATTGGAGGTCTGAATTAGACATTATTCTTGGAAATGAGAACCTAGTCTTCCCTTCATCCTTGATTTCTGTACATTTTTATATAAGTTGGTTAAACATTAGCACACAGAATACTAGAACTAAAAGGGAAATTGGAGATCGTCTAAAACAAGTGATGCATTTCTGAAAGGAGACTGAGGGGCAGAGTCAGTAAATGATTGACCATAAGGAATACAAGTTGGGTCACAGCTAGAAGTAAGGTCAGAATGGATGAATTCTTTGCCCCAGGCCAAGTAGTTTCCAAGTCTGACCTCTACTCCCTCCAAGGCATTGTAACCTCTCTGGCCCAGTTTCAGGCATATAAAAAAAGGAAGTAGGAGGCAAAACCAACCCCATATTAACAAGCATAATGCTGCTAATGAAGCCTCCCATGTCTCCTAGCCACCCAGTTCCCACTCAGCTGTATCCCAAAGAGCAGAGCAGAATACTGACCATATTCACATCTAACATATATTTCTCCACCTGCTATTTCTGAAACATGATAATTCTGAACCCTTTTCCTCATAAACTAATTACTCATGGACATATTTAAGTCACTTTAGACATCTGGTCAAAATATTTCCAGCACCATCTACCCAGACTGTCACGCACACACACTTTTCTCTCAGCCTGGTTTGAAAACAAGTCCCTCCTCTATCTCCACTGACCTATTTCAGAGCCACACCCTTTTTCAGCTGGCATATTGCTTTAGTCATCTAACTAGTCTCCCACCCAACTTCCTTCATGCTGCACCATGGTGATGGTTTTGACCCTTCCCTGCTTAAAGAGAAATCAGGGACACCCCACATCCTATTAATAATACCCAAATACTTCAGCTGGGCATACCAAGACTTTTGTGATTTTTTTCCCTACCCCCTTTCTTCTTTCGTCCCCTAGCCTTTCTCCCTCTACCTTGTTGTTGTTGTTGTTATGTGCCACGGAGTCAGTTCCAACTCATAGTGACCCTGTACAGGGTTTCCGAGGCTGTAAATCTTCACAGGAGCAGAAAGCCTCATCTTTCTCCCACAGAACAGCTGGTAGTTTTGAACTGTTGACCTTGCGGTTCGCAGCCCAATTCATAACTACTATGCTACCAGAGCCCTCTACCTTAGTACTGCACAAAAGTAAAACCTTCAAACCAGTTGCTGTGAGACCATTCCAATTCCTGACAAGCCTATGTGGTTCAGAGAAGAGCTGCTTTCCACAGACTTTTCAATGGCTGGCTTTTCAGAAGCAGATCACAAGGCTTTTCCCCTGAGGCACTGCTGGGTGGGTTTGAACCACTAACCTTTCGGTTAGTAATTGAGCACTTAACCATTTGTGGCACCCAAGAACATCTCAATATGCCACAAAAGTGCACTACGCTATTCAAGTTTCCACACTACATTGTGTTCTCTCAGATCGCCATACCTTCATGCAGGGTGTTTCCTCTGCTGGAATGCTGTCCCCATCCCCAAAAGTCATCTGCCTTCTTTAGCCTCACATTATAGCCCTTAGCATTCTGGATTTGAATCATCTGGTTTCATGTCTGTCTCCTCCAGTCTTGTGGAGAAATCTCTAGCAGTTCTCTGAGTTCTTGAGGAAACTTGGAAACATCTCTTGTTTGGCGAGAGCCATTCCAGGTCATCTGAAGTCTGAGGTTTATAAATGTTGGTGGGCCTTCATTAAGAAAAATGAATAAAAAATTTAGAAAGGGCCCATACAAGTGAGAGGCTCTGAAACTTAAGTTTAGTTAGCTTCATGGTACATTATCTCTGGACTAAGTAAAGACGAATCACAATAAAAAGCCTCACTGTGTATTAGAAAGAACATAGGCTATATTAGAAAGAACACAGACTTCTTGTCTCACCTTGAGCAGATCATTTCATTATTTCATCTAGTATTTCTGCATATGTAAAATGGCCTTGTAATACCAACCATGGGAGATTGTTTTGAAGACATAATTGTTATTGTTAAGTGCTGTCAAGTTTGTTGCAACTCATAGCAATCCTGTACAAGGTTTCCAGGGTTTTAAATCTTCATGGGAGCAGAAAGCCTCATCTTCTGCCACAGAGCGACTGGCAGGCTCAAACCACAGATCTTGTGGTTTGTAATCCGGTGCTTCTCATATGGAACCACTGAGCTCCAGAAGATGTAATTAGATAACCTGAAAATATGTTAAAGATTTGGATACTTGTTATTGTCTGTGTTTCTTACCACACTGTAAGGCCTATGAAGAAAGGAACTTGGCCTTGATGACTGCTATATCTTGGAGAGAGCCTGAAGAAGCAATTGACAAAGAGATGTTGACTGGAAGAGTGGAGCACTTAGCAATGGTGTTAGGTATTTGTTGGTGGTAAGTTCTCACAACTGTAACTATTGCTATTACTGGTGGCACAAACAACTTGCACTTAGCTAATAAGCTAAGTAGCATAGTGGTTACGAATCAGACTGCGATCCTTAAGGTCAGCAGTTCGAAACTACCAGCCGTTCCGCGGGAGAAAGATGAGGCTTTCTGCTCCGATAAAGATTTACAGCCTCGGAAACCCTGTACAGGGTCGCTATGGGTCGAAATCGACTCGACGGCACTCAACAACAACAACAATAGTCAAAAGGCTGGCAATTTGAGCCCACCCAGAACACCACAGAAAAAGTCCCCTTGATCTGCTTCAGTGAAGATGTAGCCATATAAACTCTATGGCGTATAGTTGTACTCTATAATATACAAGGTCACCATGAAGCAAAACCCATTCATCATCAATGAGTGTGTATGCATGGGGGTAGGGGTAGTGCAGGAAGTGGTTTAAGCCATAGCCACTATTGCTATTATTCATGAATGAAGGAAGAGACAGTAAATGACAATTATCAGAACAGAGAAAAGTCATTGTTAGCTAATATCATAATTCAAAAGTTCTTACTGTCCTAAATATTCTTACACTCAGAATAATCCAATATCTTAAAGAAAGAGAGGAGAATAAAAAGAAATAAAAACAGAAAAGAAGGAAGAAGAAAAGAAAGAAAGTTTAAAATTAAACAAACAAAAAGAACACTGTAACTTCTCCAAACATGGGCAGAGTAAAACGTAGGAAAGCCCCAGAAATTTGACATTGGTTCTCCAGTGACCAAGGCAGCATAATTCTTATTTTGTTCAGTAGCTCCCTTCTTCTCTCAGGAGTAGAGAGTGTTGTGGGTTTAAGGAAGGCCTCTCTAGGCTAAGAGGGGGCAGGCAGAACCGTCATCAGAAAAACCTCAAATCATGTGTGTCAGGCCCCAGTCTCTTCCAGCTAGGAGCTGAAAAGTCAGTCCTCCAATTTAGTGCTGAACCTTTACCTCAATCCATTAAGAGAGATTCCATCAAACAAAACAAATACGTTTACTTGGCTTGACCCTGATGATTCTAACTGAAGAGCCACCAGTCCTCCTGGAAGAATCTATCATTATTAAATGACTCACACGGACGCCTGAGGAATTCCCAGAGAGTTACACTGAATCCCAGCACTCAAGAGCCGAGAGACCTCAACACATACAGTCTAATGTTCATTTTTGTTTGTTGTTGTTAAGTGCCGTCAAGCTGGTTCCGACTCACAGGGACCCTCTATACTGTTTCTGAGGAGCACCTGGTGTGTTTGAACCACTGACTTTGTGACTCAAACCAACCCTGTCCAGTGCTTATTCTACAGTGCCACACAAGGAAAAAATCAAGACACAGAGGTCTCACTTGGCATTCTCAAGGGCAAATAGCTTTGCTATTATTATTTAAAAGACTCCATTGAATTGGCATAGTCCATTTGATTCTCACACTTGACTGGATGAATGACTTTGACTAAGAACATGGCCTTGGCCTCACAGACCCTGTTTCAATTTCTAATTCTGCCTAGTACACACTATGTGAATATAAACCAGTGGCTTCATCCTCTGAGTCTCAATTTCCTCCTCTACTTGTAGGGTGCTGGCCAGTCAATTCCAACCCACAGCAACTCCCTACGTTACAAAATAGAACTGCCCTCAGTTTTCTTGGCGGAAATGGCTATGAAAGCCGATTACCAGATCTTTCTCCCATGGAGACACAGGTCAACTCAAACCACCGATCTTTTGGTTAGCAGTCAAGTACGTAACCATCATGCTATCAGGGATCCTCTCCTCCACAGCATGGGATAATAATACTTGTCTCACATGCCAGTTGTTAAGATTCACTCAGATAGTATTTATTTTAAAATGTTTAGCGTCAGTGTCCCACCATCCGACTTTCTACCTTCCTCCCTCATTCTGCTCCTTCTTTGTCTTTTTCCTAGCCTTTCCTGACTTCTGAACTTTGGCCTTGGGCAAACACTGCATTGGGATCTCAAATGATTGATTATTCTAAAAGGAACATACCCTCCTAATGTTATTGCTCCCCTTAGAGATCTTTCTATTGTTTGGCTACAAGTTGAGCCATGGGGGTCAGTTCAAGTCCAAGTCTGGTGACTAAGGGTCATAGCCTCTGGGGTTCCAACAGTCTATATCAGACCAATAAGACGGTTTGTTGTTGTTGTTGTTTAGGATTTTACATTTTGTTCCACACTTTTCTCCCACTGTATCCAGAGCCTTCTAATGTGACCCCTTTCAGAGCACTCAGCCATGGTAGACAGGCACCATCGCGTTCTGGCCTCAGAGCTGTGGAGGTTGAGGTTCTTGTGATTCCTTTGCCCACTGGGGTGATTATTTCCATACATCTTCAATACTCTTTAGTCTTCTTTGCTCCAGACTTTGTTCTTCTTGTTTAAAGCAAATCTTTAATATCATTAAATATCCACTCAGTGTTTAAATGTCCAGTTGTCAAGTAAATCTCACAATTCTTCTTATAGTCCACCCTCATTGCCCAGAGTCTAAATAAGGCCCACGCATTTGCAATTATTTAGTATATTCTTAAATCTCTTTTTATTCCCAGCACTATTCTTATTAATGTAAACACCTACATACAACAAACATTTTTCAGTTTAAGATCTTTCACAAGTGCAATTTAGTGACACTAATTACATTAAGGGAGTTCTGGTGTGACCCTGTGGGTTAACGCACTCCACTGCAAAGTTGGTTTAAACCATAATGTCGGTGGTTCAAGCTCACCAGCTACTCCTTGGAAACCCTATACAGGGTCGCTATGGGTCAGAACTGACTTGACAGCACTAACAACAATACTTACATTAATCATGTTGTGCAACCATCTTTGCATTCCAATCACCAGTAATGATCAATACATCTTGATTGCATGTTCGATCAATTTCAGATTGCAGAAATTGATAGAATTCTTCTATTTCATCCTTACTGGCTTTAGTGGTTGGTGCAAAATTTAAAT
Organism: Chrysochloris asiatica; assembly: GCF_000296735.1. Lineage (NCBI taxonomy): Eukaryota > Metazoa > Chordata > Mammalia > Afrosoricida > Chrysochloridae > Chrysochloris > Chrysochloris asiatica. The sequence continues at coordinate 23,715,434 of NW_006408544.1, forward strand.
AATAGTGGTATTAACTGGGCTTCCCTATAGGCGCATGGATATTATCCTATCACAGGCAGTGTTGTACCTCATGGCTGATCTGGATATGTTCTTTTTGATGATGAATGCAACACCATTGCTCTTTAATTTGTCATTCCTGGCATAGTAAACCATGTGGTTGTCAGATTCAAAATAACCAATACTAGTCCATTTAAGCTCACTAATGCCTAAGATATCGATGTTTATGAATTCTGTTTCATTTTTGACAATTTCCAATTTTCCCAGATTCATACTTCATATATACATTCCATGTTCCGATTTTCAGTGGATGTTTACAGCTGTTTGTCTTCATTTTGAGTTGTGCCCCATCAGCAAATAAAGGTCCCGTGGGCTTTTCTCCCATGGGCTTTACTCCATTCACGTCATCAAGGTCAACTCTACTTTGAGGAGGCAGCTCTTCCCCGGTCGCATTTTGAATGACTTCCAACCTGAGGGGCTCATTTTCTGCACTATATCTGACAGTGTTTCTCTGCTATTCATAAGGATTCAGTGACTAAATATTTGGAAGTATTTCATCATTCCTTCTTCCTAGTCTGTCTTCATCTGGAAGCTCATCTGAAACCTGTCCACTATGGGTGACCCTGATGGTATTTAAAATATCGGTGGCATAGCTTTCAGCATCACAGCAACTCAGAAGCCACCACAGTAGGACAAACTGACAACAGACGATTGGTGGTGAGTTAATTAAATGTTTCATCAACTATAGCAGGCTAATTTTTAATTTGGCGATGTTGCATGGCTTAACGTTGTATTGGCAGAAAAAAGGTTCCCACCCCTTCCATAGAGTAATCTGTACAAGAGCAGATAGCCAGGTCTTTCTCTCCCGGAGACACAGGGTAGATTCAAACTGCCAACTTTTAGTTTTGCAGCAGAGTTCTTTACCAGGGTTCCTAGTTCTCTGTGGTGGTAGTGGTGGTGGCGTACCATGGATTCGATTCTGACTCATAGCAAACCTGTACAGGGTTTCTGAGGCTGTAAATCTTTACAGGAGCAGAAAGCCTCATCTTTCTCCCATGGAACAGCAGGTCGTTTTGAACTGCTGACCTTGTGGTTTGCAGCCTGATTCATAACCACTACGCTACCAGTAGTAAGATACATTTATTATATATTTAGCACAGATTACCAAGCACCTCATTTCAGCCTGATCCTAGGCTAAACTTCAGGGATATACATTTCCTGTCCTCAAAGAGCTTACACACACACAAAAAAAAAAACAGAGGTAAAATGAAATCAAACAATTTTTTTTAATATAATAATTTACATAGCTACTTAAAGAAATCAAAAGTTACATAAAGGAAGGGGATGGGGTGGAAATAGCCAAGTCAGGGACCAGCAATGCAGTAGAGGGGGAAACCCAAGAAGTTCTATAGTTCCCCTTGTCTGATTAACAAAAGCAAACAAAAATGTTTTTAAAAGGAAGTAAAAGTTCACCAGTAAGGATGAATAATTTCTAAGGACCAAATTCCAAACTCTCTGAAGAAAATCTAATATGCACCAACTACTAAATTTATTAAGGAACCCTGGTAGCATAGTAGGTGATATGTTGGACTGCTAACAGCAAGGTCAGCAGTTCAAATCCACCACCAACAGCTCAGTGGGAGAAAGATGGGGCTTTCTGCTCCAGTAAAGATTTCCAGCCTTGGAAACCCTATGCAGGGTTGCTATGAGTTGTAACTGACTCAATGACCCTTAACAACAACCAAATTTATTCAGTCTTCTAGGTCCTGTAATTATTAAGCTTGGTGGTAAAAAATACAAAAGTTTGTAAGTATGAAAGAAAGATAGGAAGGAAAAATAAACTAACTCTGCCTAGTTTCACTGGCATCATTTTGTGAGAGAAATAAGGGAGACTGAAGAAGAAGAAAAAAGGAAGAAGAAAGGAAGGAAAACAGAATAGAAGGAAGAAAAGAAAGAAGGATGATGAGGAGCTGTGAGAAGGTTGTTATCTGCTTTTTACAGATGACAAAAACTAAGGCCAAGAAGTTAAATGTCTTGTCCAAGGCCACACAGTAAGAGTAGCAGAACCAGGATCCAAAGTCAGCTATGCTTGACTCCAGAGTCCATGCTTCTTTCAGAATATACTGATTCTTTGGGCCTAGTGGTTTTTATCCCCAAAGTTTTGGCATAATGGTAAAGTATAGTCAGAAGAGCCATAGTTAAGATGCAATCAGGACATCAAGAGCCTGGGACTATAAGGAATAGAAAGAGAGCCCTTCCCTATACCCACGATGTCTGTGATTATGTATCCAAGAGTCATTTCCCTCTCTTTGCCAAACTGAATTAACTTTGGGCAAGTCATCTAATGTCTTTGGGTCCATAGTTGCCTTTTCTATAAAATGAGTTCATAACATCTTCATCATTTGATGAGACTGAATTAACTAAACATATGAGCTCCTTTTCAACTTTAAATCCTTAAAGTCACATAGCACAATTACAGACCTGGAAAGGACTTCAGAAATGAGTTTTTCTCAAGCTTGGAAAGGCAGGCTTTTATGTCACCCCACCCTTCTCAGTGATTATCTGTTCTCTTATTGTGCAGTGGTAGAATTTTAAATTGGCCACAAAACTGCCCAGCTAAAGTGATTTCCTGGTCTCTTTTGCAGATAACTGTGGCCACATGACCAAATTATGATCAGTCAGATGGGGAAAGAAATGATGTGTGCAACTTATGACCTTAAAAGAAAATAATAGGCTCTCCTCTTTTCCCCTTTTCCTCTTTCTGTTGGATGGAATGCAGACTTGGTGGTGGAAGTTGGGTCTGCCATCTTGGATTACAAGATGGAAGTTGAGGGCTGTAGAGTGATATGATAAGAAGAGCTGGAGTCCTAATGACTGTGGAGCCACCAATCTAGCCCAAGACCACCTACAACTTTATACAAGAAATATATTGCAATCTTTTTTGATGCCACTACCTTCTAAAGATATATAATAATGCATCTCTTTTGTTGTTGTTGATAAGTGCTATCAAGTCAGTTCCAACTCACAGAGACCCTGTGTAGGGTTTCCAAGTAGCAGTTAGTGGGTTTGAACTGCCAACCTTGAGAAAGGGGAAAAAAAATGTTACAGATTCCCCAATTTGAGAAACACACTGCATGGAGAGTTAAACGATGATTTCTTGGTGTTGCTACAGTCATAAATACAAATTCAAATAGAGCCACTGAAATCTCCTATCTACAGGGTACATCAAGGGAAAGATGATGCTTTCTGCTCCTGCAAAGATTTACAGTTGAAGAAACCCTATACAGGATTGTATACGTCAGAACAGACTCGACAGCACTTAACAACAACACAGTACATGGAAATTGGGAAGAGAAGGCATCTATATAATTCAGGCCATGTTTATAAAGGAGGGATGATGTTTATATCAGGAAGGACCAGGCCTGGAGAAAGACATCATGCTTAGCAAAATGGAGGATCAGCAAAAAAAAGGAAGACCCCCCAAAGAGATTGATTGACACAGAGATGGCAACGATGGGCTCAAATGCAACAACAATTGTGAGGATGGTGCAGGACCAGGCCATGTGCATAGGGTCACTATGAGTCAGAGCCAGTTTGTCAGCATTTACCATCAACAACATATTTCTATTAAATAGGGAGAGGGTTGGCTTATCATTTCAATGTAAAAATAAAAATTTTAAAGTTACCACAGAACTTTTATACTATCTTCACCTCCATCCTGAAAGGACTTCCATTAAAGAAAACACTATCACACCAATCATTTCAAACTAAATTCCTCTATGATGCTGAGGCAATGTCGGTAATATCAAAAGTGCTGAGAGAATGAGGGGAAACAAGGCACAGGTTAAATCAGAAATCCAGGCTCTAACCCTCGCTTCAAACAGAAGCGCTGTTTTTGCCAGGTTCCATATAAGAGTACAAAACGTCCTGCTGTTTAAGTTTGAACAAGTGCAACTTGCTGGGTAATAGAAGAAGAAGCAAACGTTCAGAAAGGGGAAGTTACTTGTGCAAAGTTATACAATGTTCAAAGTTCTGAGGCCTAGCAACCAGCCTTCTTTTCATCTGACTCAGACCTACTGACCCGACTAGACAGCTTCTGAATGGGGGCCAATCTGTCAAGGACTCTTTGAATCCTTCAGCCCACTTTTACCCCAGAGGCAGAACTTCCCATTTTGTTCATGATTGTAGGAGACAATGATTTTAGGAGACTCTCTTATGTTTACCCATATTTCACTCAGAAGAGAAATAACCTTTGATCAAAGCAGATACCATAAACTGATGTTAAAACAGTGATTTCATGAACAGATCCCAGGAAGTCACAATCTTCTTCGCTGATAGAGAAGGACAGGTTTCTTCCCTGATCAGGATGAGCCTTGGTTACAGGGTGAGGAAAGATCCCTTTTTCCCAGAAGGAAGAGTCTGGTCACCCCAAATCCTGGTCATTGAGCTCAAGATTCAACATGATCATTCATAGAAAGGTCTAGACACTAGTTCTACAAAGACTTTTACAAATATTTTCTCATTTTGGGCTCTCATACAGTGATAGAAATCAACATGCCTTTATGATATAATATGGCACTTAAGGTCCATCTGGAATGCCCTAAAAGGGAAATTCTTCAAATACAGGATTTTTTCTGTTTTGTTCACTACTATTTGCCTGGTATTCACAATAAACCTGGAATGATGCTAAATTAATACATGGTTACTAAAGAAATAAATACATTATCTCTACCCATCTTAAGGACTCCTGGTGTGGTGCTGTAGGATCAGCACTGGACTTCAAACCACAATGCCAGAGGCTTGAACCCACAAGGTGCTCCTTGGAAACCCTATATAGGGTAGCTATGAGTCAGAACAAACTCAACAGTATTTGATGACAACAACAACCCATCTTAAAAGAGAGTGTGCTCAGGGTAGGAGATAGACACACATAGTTCAGGTCCTGGGGAGGGCAATAACAAGAATAGGGTGGGGAATGGAAGAACAAAGTAGATAGGGGAACACTGAGGCAGGTTTGCATAGGCTAAATGGGACAGAGGTAGATAGTGATGTATGCTCAACCTTGGAACAGGGCTCTGTGATACAGGGATCAAGGCATACCCTGAAGAGGGGAAATAATTTTAAGATGCTTGACTGTCTTATGAATATTGGTTTCCCTTGCCTACTGTTGTACACTTGGAGTGGGATAGAAAGGAATATCGGGAAACATGATTACAGAAAGCTTGTAATCCCATCTTCAGCCTATAACTGATTGTAATATCTAAAAGGGATTCTAAAACTTTCCCAATGCAATAGTCTTCTTACAGAGGCTTTGTAGTGTATAGAACCTTAGGTGGAATCCTGAATCCCATCCAGAACCTTCTGAGTTGGGACATCTCCACTAGAAAGGACAAGCAGACCAGCCTGGAACTGCTAGAATTACAGAAGATACTTCTTGAAAGAAAGATCAGCAGGAAAACCCATAACAGAAATGGCAGTCTGATTGGCTAGTACAAGAACAAGCAAATTGTTCACCGGGAAGCCATTGAGGCAAGTAATCAAGTTCTTTCAGGACAAACCCCCCTCCAAGACTGAAACTCAAAGGGAATACATGAGTAGGCATGTACGCTTATGGGCAACCACGTGGTCTACTGGTGAGTGGAAGAGGGGGAATGGCAACAATGAAGATATGGACTGAATTCAACCGCATTCCATAGACTCCCGTTGACCTGGAGATGAAAGAGAGAAGAGGAAGTGCTGGGGACAGCATATGCAGACCCTGGGTTGATCAGTGGCCCTGTGACATGGACAAAAATCCAATTCCAGGGCCCTTCTCAGGATTATGAACCATGGACCCTGAGGGCCAAGGAAGTGACCTCCTGACATCCCGGGTTCATTGGTTTTTGCAAATTCACTGGTTGGCTACCTCTGTATAATTTTCTTTGGTCCTAATATTGTTCATTCTATGCTTCTAACTCCAGTAATTGTAGCTTCTGAGAAAATGGTTTCTTTTACAATGTCTCTCTTTATGCCTTCACTGTGTTGGCAGTGCATAGAGTCCTGGGAACAAATCTTTCTGAGGAACAAGCGATAGCCACCTGGGATGAATGTCAGAACTGCTCCTTATTTGATTATTCAGTTATGTTTGATATCCATGAACAATAATGGGTTTTAAACCCCTTTTTAGAGCCGAGGCAGTAAAAGTTTCCTCAGATAATTCAGAAAGGCCAGGAACAGGTATATTGGGAATATGAGAAAAGGTTTTTAGAGAAAAACTACCCAAGGTTTGTAAATAAAGTGGAATGGTAAATTCTGGGAATGTTGGATTAGAGGATAATAGTGGCAACCCCATTAAACTGCCTCTGAATATAATCAGTTTAACCCAGAGGCTCTCCTTCCTCCTGAAAGAATATAGGAATGTGATAATTAAGAACAATGTAGCATTTTAGATATAGATAAATGAAGCCCCATGCCTGAGATCTTGCTCACAAACAAAAGTTTGCAAAGTGTACAGAGACAGCTTGGCTCCTTTCAGGAACCTTGCTTTATGTCAAGTATCCTTGAGAAACCGCACATTGCTGCTCTAGATCATTTAAGCCTAAAAGTTAATATACAACAGCTTGATTGAATCTTTTTTCTGTAAAAATAAAAATGTTAGATTGTTGAGAAAAACTATGACAATATTTTAAAAGTTGTTCCTGTTAATCATTATGTCCTGTTTTGAATGATTAATCACATTTCAGTTCAGTATCCTGTTTTATCTAAAGAATTACATCCTCCCTTTGTGAATTACATCCTTCCTTTGTAACAAATCCCTCCCTAAAAAAGAAAATAAAAGACTGAGGTAGAGTGAGTTCTGTGTGCAATGCTAGGCAATATGTTTGCTGATCTGCCTATCTGCCAGCTTGCATCATATCTGTGTGTCTTTTTTTGTATATATTTCGTCTCTCTCTTCTCTATCCCTTTCACCACCAGATCTCCCTTCTTCATGACACCCACACTTCCTTGTCGAGGCTGGAACCTGACATAGGACCTCGACAAGGAAGGGCTGGTTGGGCCTAAGTGTGGTGAGACCTGTTGACTCCTAAGCCCATGAACAAGGACATAGTCATGGAGGGCTAAAACTGAGTGAAGCATCCAGCTGATATGAAGTGAGGGGAGACACACAAGAATGCCCAAACTTACAGACAGTACCCATTTGACCTTGATGGCTTGATGATCAGAACTCGACTAGAAGATTTAAAAAACTATTTTTGATTAAGGAAACAAGTGTAAATTGTTACATTTGATGAACTTGACCTATAATTATGGATGTAGTAGCTCAAAATGGAAAGTGAAAGGGAAGGAGTCTTTACATCAAGTATCAATCGTATCCCCTCTGTATACAGGGTTGGTAGGGAATGGTAATTCAGACATTGGCTATCTAAAATGAGGGGATGATAAAAGCAAGAAGTGATCAGCTTACAAGTTTTCAAGGGGGAGTTTAGTTTAAGAGTGTGCAGGGGAAGGTAGAGTCCCCAATGAGTAGTTTTCATCTTATCTAGATGGGTCTGGTGAAAAGAGATGGGGATAAAATTCTTATGATTCAACAGTGAGTAATTGTTATCATGACCAATTGTGACTGTCACAACTGTAAAGGTAGAAGTTTTGTAACAAAAAGGGGGAAATAGTTAATCTTACAGTCCAGAAACAGAGGACCCTAAGACCATTAAGGAAGAAGAGCATGAGCGGAATGTGGGACCCTATCCAGAGAAGCAGCAACACTAGAGATGGAGGCAGAGATGAAGACATGGAAAGAGAAAGCAGCTGAGGATTCTAGACTCATGGAAAGAGAAAGACTGAGTGCTGGCGGCCACGAGGCAGGCTTGCAGAATGTGCCATTGATTATTTAAATTATTATATATATATATATATATATATATATATTCCATAATGTTTTTGTGTACACTCCCCCCCAAATAAAAACAGAGGGAATAGAAGCAAATATTGTTGAATGATGATGCACAGAGGAGACTGTAACCATTGCAATGAAACAATGAGTATAAAACCGATGTTCTCCCATGTAAACTATCAATCAATTCACAATAAAAACTTTAAAAACAACAACAACAACAAAGAAATCAGCATATTTGCTTTTTAACACATTCAAGAGGCCTTTTGCAGTAGATTAGCACAATACAGTATATCATTTGATTATTTGACTGCTGTTTCCATGGACATTGATTGTGGATCCTAGTAAAATAAGAAATCCTTGCCAACTTAAAAAAGTGGGGGATGGGGGAGGGTGGGGAGTGTGGTAACTATACATTAAGTTGTTATTTGTGTTGTTGTTAAGTGTTGTCGCGTCAGTTCCAACCCATAGCGACCCTGTACTGGACTGTAAACCACAAGATCCATGGTTTGAACCCACTAGCTGGTCTAAGGGGAAAAGATGAGGTTTTCTGCTCCCACAAAAATTTCAAAAGCCTCAGAAATTCTGTTCAGGGTTGCTAAGAGTCATTATGGACTCAAAGGCTCTTAACACCAATAACAATCCATCTTAAAGAGACAGGAAAGGAAGAAAATAACAACATGGATGTCACCAGAGACTGAAACTTGCTCTTAAACATTAGAGAAGCTAAAGTAAAAGGAAAAAATAATAAAGTCAAAGAGCTAAACAGAAAATTTCAAAGGGCAGCTCAAGAAGTCAAAGTAAATACTATAGTAGTGATGTGGTTATGTGACTTGGAGTCAGTTCCAACTCCGAGTGACCCTGTATAGGGTTTCTAGGCTGATCTTATGAAAACAGAAAGCCTCATCTTTCGCCTGAGGAATGACTGATAGACTCAAAATGCTGACCTTGCCTTTAGCAGCCCAACTCATAACCCACTATACTACCACAACTCCTTGTAAATTACTATTTTGTTGTTGTTGTTGCTACGTGCCTTTGAGTCACTTGTGACTCATAGTCACCCTATATAAGGTTTCCAAGGAGCAACTGGTGGGTTGGAACAGCATACCTTGTGGTTAGAAGTCTGGTGTTTATCGTACGGTGTCACACCAGAACTCCTTAAAGTACTATTGTTATTGCTGTTATGTGCCATCGAGTTGGAACCAACTGATAGCAACCGTATGTACAAAGAATGAAACACTGCCCAGTCCATGTCAACCTCAAATTGTCGTTATGCTTGAGTTCATTGCTGCTACCACTGTGGCAATCCATCCCATTTGCAGGAGGTGGGGGGGCATTGAGTCTCTGCTTTTTCGCTGATCCTCCACTTTACCAAGCATGATATTCTTCTCCAGAGACTGGTTCCTCCTGATGATATGTCTGAAGTATGAGAGACAAAGTCTGACCATCCTGGCTTCTATGGAGCATTCTGACTATACTTCTTCCAACACAGATTTGTTTGTTCTTTTGGCAGTTCAAGATACTTTCAATATTCTCCTCCAACACCATAACTCAACTGCATCAAATCATCTAGGGTCTTCTCTATTCATTGTCCAGCTTTCACATGAGTTTGAGGATATTGAAAAACAACCACTGTCAGGCGCACCTTAGTCCTCAAACTGACATCTTTGTTCTTGAACACTTTAACAAGGTCTTGTGCAGCAGATTTGCCTAATGCAATACGTACTGGGCTTCAAAAATTCATGAAAAATTTCCATTAACTTTTTATTCCATTTCCCATAAACATTTTGAAGCCCTCTTATATTATAATGAAATGTGCAAAGACCACAAGATAGGATCAAACTCACCAGTCACTCCTTAGAAACCTTATACAGGGTCACTGAGTGAAAACCAACTCAATGGCACTTGGCAACAACAAGAATGGGTAAAATATTGATCAATATAGGAAGCATCAAAAGGGGATGTTGCATGGAGGGGATTGTAACCATGGCAATGA
>NW_006408544.1:23726126-23742211 GCF_000296735.1 Chrysochloris asiatica
GTTGCCATGCTTGAGTCCATCGATGCTGCCACTTGGCCAATACATCTCGTTGGGGGTCTTCCTCTTTTTCTCTGACCCTCCATCTTACCAAGCATGATAGCCTTCTCCAGCGACTGTTCCCTCCTGACAATATGTCCGAAGTATGAGAGAAGAAGTTTGGCCATCCTGGCCTCTAAGGAGCACTCTAGCTGCACCTCTTCCAAAACGGATCTGTTGGTTCTTTTGGCAGCCCATGGTACTTTCAATATTCTTCTCTAACACCGTAACACAAAGGCCTCAATTCTTCTATGGTCTTCCTTATTCACTGTCCAGCTTTCTCATGCATATGAGGTTATTGAAAATACCATGGCTTGGGTCAGGCGCACCTTAGTCCTCAAGCTGACATCTTTGCTTTTCAACACTTTAAAAGGTCTTGTGTAGCAGATTTGCCTAATGCAATACGTCTTTTGATTTCTTGATTGCTGCTTCCTTGAGTGTTGATAGTTGATCCAAGAAGGATGAAGTCCTTGACAACTTCGATCTTTTCTCTGTGGATAAGAAAGTTGTTTACTGGTCCAGTGGTGAGAATTTTTCTTTTCTTTACATTGAGATGTAATCCATACTAAAGGCTGTGCTCTTTGATCTTCATCATTAAATCTTTTAAGTCCTCTTCACTTTCAGCAAGCAAGGTTGTATCATCTGCATATCTCAAATTGTTAATGAGTCTTCCTCCGATCCTGATGTCGCGTTTTTCTTCATAGAACCCAGCTTCTCAGATTGTTTGCTCAGCATACAGGTTGAAGAATTATGGTGAAAGAATACACCTTGTCGCACACCTTTCTTAATTTTAAAACATTCAGTGTTACCATGTTCTGTTAGAACAACTGCCTCTTGGTCCGTGTACATATTCCTCATGAGCGGAGGTTGAATAAGTATGGTGAAAGAATGCAACCTTGTCGCCCACTTTTCTTAATTTTAAACCATTCAACTTCCTCCTTCAGTATCATTGGCTCTTGATCATATGCTACCTCTATCAATAACGAAAGTCGAGGCTTGAATGTTTTCTCCAGTTTCCCCAGCTCGTCACTTCTTCTTCCTAGTGTGTCTTCATCTGGAAGCTCATCTGAAACCTGTCCACCATGGGTGACCCTGCTGGTATTTAAAATACAGGTGGCATAGCTTTCAGAATCACAGCAACTCACAAGCCACCACAGTATGACAAACTGACAGATGAGTGGTAGATTAATATCATAGCGAGTAAAATTTTGGTGAAATGATAGCAGTACAGTGACAGGGAACTGCCAGATTCAAGTCAAATTCAGAAGAGAATGTGGAATGAGGGTTATCATGGCTAATGTCAGATGGATCTTGGTTGAAAGCAGAGAATACCAGAAAGATGTTTACCTGTGTTTTATTGACTATGATTAATTGCCAAGAAGAGGAACTCAAGAATACTTAACCATGTTCATATGGAACCAGTATATAGACCAAAAGTCAGTCATATGAGCTAAAGGGGTTCTACGTGCTTAACAGGAAGAAGAGTGTGCATCAGGGATGCATCCTTTCATCAAACTTTTTCACTCTGTATGCTGAGCAAATAATCTGAGAAGTTGTACTATTTGAAAGGACTTCAGGATTGGAGGGAGACTCATGAAAAACCTGTGATATGCAGATGGCATAACCTTGCTTGCTGAAAGCAAAGAGAACTTGAAGCACTAGCTGATGAAGATCAAAGACTACAGCTTTCAATACGGATTACACCTCAGCATAAAGAAAATGTAACTCCTCAACTGGACCAATAAGCAGCAACATCATGATAAATGGAGAAAAGGTTGAAGTTGTCATGAATTTCATTTTACTTGGATCCACAATCCACACCCATGGAATCAGCAGTCAAGAAATCTACAGCAAAAGATCTCGTCAATGTGTTAAAAAGCAAAGATGTCTGATGATTAAAGTGAGTCTGACCCAAGCCATAGTCTTCTCAATTGCTTCATATGCATGTGAAAGTTGGATGGTGACAAAGAAAGACCAAAGAAGAATCGATGCCTTTTGCATTTTGGTGGTGGTAAAGTATAGTAAATATGTCATGGGCTGTCAGAAGAACAAACAAATCTGTCTTGCAAGAAGTACAACCAGAATGCTCCTTAGAAGCAAAAAATAAGCAGACTTCATTTCAGGTACCTTAGACATGTTGTCAGGAGGGACCAATCTAGTCTATATCATGCTTGGTAAAATAGAGGATCAGTGGAAAAGAGAAAGACACAGTAGGTGCAACAATGGGCTCAAATACAAGAATGATTGTGAGGGTGGTGTAGGACCAGGCAGAGTTTCTTCCTATTATACACAGGGTTGCTATGAGTCAGAATGGACTCAGACACATACCAACAACCTATTTTCCATGGAGCCTTGATGTCACTGCCCTCAGGTACTAACCAAACGGTCTGTATAAACCACATAGATCTGGCAGTATGCTTCCATAGCAGCTCTTCTTGTTATTTTTAGGTACCATGGAGTTGATTCCAACTCATAGACACTTTATGTACAACAGAATGAAACACTGCCTGGTTCTGTGCCATTCTCCAAGTTGTTCCTATGTTTGAGACCATTGTGCAGCCACTGTATCAATCCATTTTGTTGGGAGTTTTCCTCTTTTTCACAGACCACCACACTTTACCAAGCATGATGTTTTTCTCCAAACATGTCCTAAGTATGTGAGACAAAGTTTCACCACCATCAAAGCAATCCAACCATACTTCTTCCAAAACAAATTTCTTCAGACAGTCCGTAGTATATTCCACATTCTTTGCCAACACCATAACATAATTCAAATACATTATTTCTTCTCAGGTCTTCCTTATTCATTGTTCAGCTTTTACATACGTGGGATGCAATTGAAAATATCACAATTTGGTTCAAACACACATTAGTCCTCAAAGTGACAACCTTTCTCTTTAGCATTTTAAAGAGGTCTTTGCACAGATTTACCCAATGAAATACAGTTTTATTTCTTGACCTCTGCATCCATGAGCACTGAATGTGGATCTAAATAAAATGAAATCTTGGAAAACTTCAAAATCTTATTTCCATTTATCATGATGTTGTCTATTATTCCAGTTGTGAAGATATTTGTTTTCTTTACATTGAAGTATAATCCATACTAAAGTCTGTGTCCTTTGATCTTTATCAGTGCTTCAAGACCTTTCTACTACCAGCAAACAAGGTTGTCATCTACACATCACAGATTATTCATGAGCCTTCTTCCAATCCTGATGCTACGTTCTTCTTCATACAGTCCAGCTTCTCAGGATTATATACTCAGTATATAGATTGAATAAGTATGGTGAAAGGATACAACTCTGACACACACCCTTCTTGCACAGGTTCCACATGAGCAAAATGAAGGGTTCTAGAATTCTCATCCTATGCAATACTATCCATAGTTTGCTATAACCCACGCAGTCAAATGCCTTTGCATAGTCAATAAAGTGCAGGTAAACATCTTTCTGGTATTCTCTATTTTCAGTCAAGATCCACCTGTGAATATTAAAGTCATTGAAACTCTGTGGTGTAGTTGTACTCTGTGCTGTAGCATCTCTATAAGTCAGAACTGACTTGATGGCAATGGGCCATCCATTTCTCTAATCTCAACACTCTTCATCTCCCCGAATTTAGCACTCTACCTTTTATATACACTGAATTCTGCATGCGTTAGAGTAGAATGATGATGCTTCATAGTGTTTCAAGGTTGATTTTTCAGAAACATATCACCAGGCCTTTCTTCCACGTCACCTCTAAGTATACTCAGACTCCAACCTTTCAATTAGTAATGGAATGTGCTATTAGTCCCACCCAGTGCCTTCTCCTAATATTCATAAAGGTTCCATAATTGTGAACTATGGCCCTTTCAACATTAGTCCATATAGGGGGCTTTTGTTCCTATCCCAGATTAAAGTCTATTTACCATCTCCAAGTTTTTTTCTCTCCCTCTCAAGGTCATGAATTCTTCCATAACAAGAGCTATAACTTGTTGGAAGTTGTCTCAGTAGCAATTTTACTACACCAGGTCCATGGTAGAGTCCTGATGTGGTGCTATAGTTTATGCACTAGACTGCTAACTACAAGGTTGTTGTTGTTGTTGTTATATGCCGTGGATCGGTTCTGACTCATAGCGACCCTGTACAGGGTTTCCTAGGCTATAAATCTTTATGGGAGCAGAAAGCCTCATCTTTCTCACACGCAACAGCTGGTAGTTTCAAACTGCTGACCTTACGGTTCGCAGCCTGATCCGTAACCACTACGCAACCAGAGCTCCTGGTTCAAACCTACCTGCTGTTCCTCAGAAACTCAATACAGGGTCAATATGAGCTGGAACCAACTCAACAGCCCTTAACAGCAACAAGGCCCATAGTAACCAGTTGTCATCAAATCAATTCCAAATCATGGCAACCCCATGTATGTCAGAGTAGAATTGTGCTCCCCAGGATTTTTAATGGCTGATTTTTCACCTGTCTTCTGAGATGCCTCTGGGTGGGTTTGAACCACCAAGCTTTTAGTCAGTAGCTGCCTGCTTAACCGTTTGGAGTTGAAGGACCATTCACTATATGATTGAGAGAATGAATAATGTCCAAGGCATAAAGAGGTGAATTGACTTTTCCATTGTCACACAGGTCAAGCCCCCAGGCTTCCTGAAATCTAGTCCGGAGCTGTCTTCCACAATGGAAGCCTACTTTCCAAATATTCTTTCTGGATGCCAAGCCCTCAGACACTGTTCAGATGTCAGTGAAGACAAACCAGATGAACTGAATTAATTTTGAGCCCATTCACATATCTTACTCACTGGATCAATGAGGGTCACCGTCTAACAGAAATATTTAAGAAGACTCTTTTTTATTCCCCCATCACACCATAATTCATAATTCTGTCTACTCATCACTTTTCACCCAGATTTAAGAGGTGCTAAGTTCAAGCAGGCCCCAGGCTTCCTGGGCAGACCATCCTGACCAGGTTTTTGCCCCTTTGATTCTCCTACTACAAGCCTAAACCAAAGTTTCTTTACCAAGTGATTTCTCCAAAAGACCGTGAAAGACAAGGCAGCCCACATTTTGGTCTTTTGGTATAATGTGATCCAGATCAGCTGATGACATACTGCCCAAGAGAAAGTGAGGAATGTCACCACATTGGAAGTCAGGAGATCAAATCATCTGTCAGGAATGACTTAGTCAGCTGTCAGGAACTGCCTCACAGGCGACATGTGGAGATTTGATGAGGTAACTGGGCTAAAAGGAGAGCTATTTTACCTGCAACACTCCCAAGACAGAGTGGTCTTTGAAAGCAGTGAAGGACTGTTAAGGGACAGTAGGCATCCACTGCTTGTCTAGCCGATGGCACAGTAAAGAGAGCCCAAACGAGCTCTTCAATAGCAGCTCCACCACTTTCTCACTCTGTGATCCCTAGCCAACCAGTAAATATGCCTAAGCTTTAGTTTCTTGATCTGAATAAGGGAGATAAGAATGTCCACATTAACGGTTTTTTGTCTTTTTTTTTACTTTTTATTGTGAACCGTATGGTGATTTGCAGAGCAGATCATGGAGGGCTTTTTTGCTTTGCTTTTGTCATTCCCTGGCTTTGGGATCTTACATAATTGCTAGAGCTCTCTGGGTCTCTATTTATGTCCTTGTCTACTGGAAGATTTACCAGAAGTATATTATTTTTGTGTTGCTGTTAAGTGTCATCATGTCAGTTCTGACTCATAATGACCTTGTATAGGGTTCCCGAAGAATGGCTGATAAGTTTGAACTGCTGACCTTGCAGTTCAAACCAACCCTGTGGGCTAGTGTTTATCATACATCGCCATACCAGACCTCCACATTATGATGCATCAGCACTGTTAAGTACCATCAAGTCAGTTCCAATTCACAGCACCCTCTATAGGTTTCTGAGGAGCTACTGGTGGGATTCAACTGCCAGCCTTGTGGTTCAAGTCCAGTACTGATCCTGCAGTGCCACATCAGGATTAGCCTCCATATATTTATTTAGCTTCCATGGATTTGGCTCGTGACTCACGGCAACCCCATGCACAATGAAATGAAATGCTGACCAGTTCTCTGCTGCCCACATGATTCGCTGAGGATCAGACTGTTGTGAACCATATGGTCTTCATTTGGGCAATTTTTGCCAGTAGATCACTTCACCTTTCTTCCTAGTTCCTTTTAGTCTGGAAGCTCCACTGAAACCTACTTAGCATTGTAGCCACAAGCAAGCCTCCAGAGATACATGGGTGGGAGCTGGGCATGATGCACACTGACCAGGAACCAAATCTGACTCTTTGCCCACATGGAAGGTAAGAATTGTACCACTGAACTGCCAATTCCTCATTAAAGGAACGGGATGTCTTCGAATCAGTTCTGACTCATAGCAACCCTGTGTAGAGTTTCTAAGGAGCAACTGGTGGGTTTGAAGAGCCAACCTTATGGTTAGCAGTCCAGTGCTTATCCTACAGTGCCACACCAAGACTCCATAGTGAGGTAGTAAAGCAGATGGACTCTGGGCGCCAACTGTCTGGAGTCAAATTCAATTAGAATTTGTGATGCTATTGTGGTGCTGTGGGTTAATACACTAGATGGTAAAGTCAGTTTGAACCACAAGCTCGGCGGTTCAAGCTCATCAGTTACTCCTCGGGAACTCTATACAGGGTCGCTATTGGTCGGAACCAACCAGATAGCACTTAACAATAAGGATAAGCACTTGACCACAAGGTCAGTTGGAACTACAAGGTCAGTGATTCAAGCCCACCAGTCACTCCTTAGAAACCCTATACAGGATCACTATGAGTCAGTCCTGCTACTTACTCATCACATAGACATACAGGTGGTGCAACAGTTAAGTATTTGGCTGCTGATTGTAAGGCTGGAGGTTTGAACCTACCAAGAATCTCCAAGAAAGAAAGATCTGCTAATCTGCTTCCGTAAAGATGACAGTCAAGAAAAAAAACTCTATGAGGCAGTTCTATTCTATCACATGGGGTCAACAATGAGTCAGAATCTTCTAGATGGCACCTAACAAAACACTTGTCATATGATCTTAGTAAAATATTCCCTTTTCTCCATCTCAGTTTTCTTCTTTGTAAAATAAGATCTACCTCATCAAGTTGCTACAAGGACTAAAAGAGAAGAAAGTACATAAAGCATGTAACCCATTGATAAGTGCTAATCAAGCTATGCACTGTGATTAGAAATCAGACTGCGAACCGCAAGGTCAGCAGTTCGAAACTATCAGCTGTTTCGCAGGAGAAAGATGAGGCTTTCTGCTCCCGTAAAGATTTACAGCCTCAGAAACCCTGTACAGGGTCACTCTGAGTCAGAACCAACTCCATGGCACATAACCACCAACCACCACTAAGTTATTAAGGAAGTCAGAGCACAAATTAAAGGGTAGAACATCTGGGTTCCAGCCCCAGTGTGTCACTGCCTTGCTTTGTGAGATTAAACAATTACTTGCAGTCTTACCTATGCAGTGCTACCATAAGTGAAATGTCATAAGAGGATGACTGTAACAAACAGTTTAGGAGGTTCGACGTCCAAATCCAGAGTACGAGCTTGAGGGGAAAACTTTTTCTCTGTGTCTACTCTGTAGAAAGGTCCTTGTTTCTTTTCAGCATCTGTAGCGCATTCCTTGGAGAATTCCCTGTGTCTTGACATCCATCTTCCCCTGGATCTAGGAGCTTCACAGTTCAGGAAGCCCAAGTCCAAAGGATGCACTCTTCTCTCAGTTCTTCTTTCTTGGTGGTTGCTGTTGTTGTTGTTAAGTGCCGTCGAGTCGGTTCCGACCCATAGCGACCCTGTACAGGGTTTCCGAGGGTGTAAATCTTAACTGGAGTAGAAAGCCTCATCTTTCTCGCGTGGAGCAGCTGGTAGTTTCAAACCGCTGGCCTTAAGGTTCGCAGCCCGATTGTAAGTGCCTTTCTCTCTGCTCACTCCCATCGTCTTTTATCTGTTGTAATTAAAAGGTAATGTTGGCCACATCCCAGGGAAAATCCCCTTACATTGGATCAGAGCTGTGATCAAGGTGTTGCATCCTATCCTTAATCTTTTTATTGGTTTATTACATCAGATTACAGCATGAAGGATCATCACATAATTGCCACATTACATCATTCATTATATAACTGCCAAATCACTGAGAATCACGCACAGCCAAATTGACACATTTTGTTGTTGTTGTTATGTTCCGTCGAGTCAGTTCCGACCCATAGCAACCCTGAACAGGGTTTCCGAGGCTGTAAATCTTTACCGGAGCAGAAAGACTCGTCTTTCTCCAGCGGAGCGGCTGGTAGTTTCGAACTGCTGACCTTGCGGTTCACAGTCCAATTCGTAACCACTACGCTACCAGAGCTCCTTGTTATTTGTTGTTGTTGTTGTTGTTATGTGCCGTGGAGTCGGTTCCGACTCATAGCGACCCTGCACAGGGTTTCCGAGGCTCCTTGTTATTTAGGTGGTCACAATTCAATTTGTGACATTTACCATCTTTGGGCCTCCATTTATTTCTTCAGTAAATGGAGAATGGCTTTCCAGTTCTTACATTCTCTGGTTTCCAGAATCTCAGCCCTTTGCAACCTACTGTTCCTTATGCCTAAACTGCCTTTCTCTGTCCTGCAATATCTACTCCCTCTTCATCCTTTATCGTCAGATTATATTGAGCTTCTTCTGAATTACATAGAAAAACATAAGACAAAACAACAACAGCAACAACCAACACTGCCTTCTTCCGATGCCTTTTATCATTGACCTGGATTCAGTACTCAGAGCTTTGAATCCTCATTAGCTTCTCTTTGTTCTTTTCTCATCCACCAAACTGAGTATCTCTGGAGCACTCTGCCTGGGAGGTGGACTAGAGAGTGCCAGGGCTCTGCAGGAAGTCCCTAGGTGGTGCAAAGGGTTCCACCCAGAGTAGCAATTTACTCCACAGCAACCAGATGGTTGGACTTTGATGACAGATCAGAGTACAAACTTAGCTCTGTCCCATGCTATCTGGGTAGATCACTTCAACTCTATGCTGCACCGACATTGATATCTACATCACAGGGTTTTGAAGATTAAATTCAGTACATCCTGTAAATGCTTACACATTAGATGCAATGACACAAAAGAGCTCAAAGTCTGCGATCTCTCTCTCTCTCTCTGTCTGGAATCGTTCCCAGAGTGTGGCACAACGGAAGCAAGAAGTCAAGTGTTGTGACGACCCTGTATAGGGCTTCAGAGGCTGTAAATCGTTAAGGGAGCAGAAAGCCTCATTTTTCTCCCACGAAATGGCTGGTAGTTTTGAACTTCTGACCTTGAGGTTCGCAGTCCGACTATAATCCCTATGCTATCAGAGCTCCTTTGGAAATTCGAATCACCTATCTGCTAGGGCCCCTCCACCGCCACCCCAAGAATTAAACCACATCCAGAAAGAGTTAAGGATCAACCATTCTTAAGACCCCTTTCCTCTCAAAACAAGGCCAGGCAAGCAGCGTGGGCTGCTCCCATTGGCTCCATGCCCGCCCCGCCCACGGGGAGGTCTCCGGCGCCCTGCTTGTGCTCCGTGCTCCCCGCGCTTCCCTCCCTCGCTTTCTACAAAGAAAAAGCCAAAGCTAAACCCTTTTGCTGTGATCTCACCCCAAACACTCTCCCAGACTAACGCACAGTTACAAAAGCAATAGACATTTGCTTGGAGTGAAAACAAGGGAATGAAGTCAAAGACTGCTCCTGGATTTGATTGGGGGACAAGGTCACTAACTCAGGTTGCAGGCGGCGGGCTGTAGCCAAACACCTACTACTGCTAAAGGTCTCCTTCGGAAAAGGGGCTGGCGAACCCCCAGAGCCTGCTAGATGGCAAGTCCCGCCCAAGCACTTGGCACTTCCAATCAGCTTTTTATTTTCTGTCCTCAGATGTGAATGGACAGCCAGGATCACCAGACTGGGAGGAAAGCCGCCCACAAGATAGCTGAATACCTAAACAAACACAACGGATTCAGATGCAGCAGACCAAGCGGCAACAAAAGCAGTCGAAGGAACGCTAGAAGACACTGTAACTAATGTCTAATGAAAACAATGGCATAGACAGTTAAAGAAGAAAGAGGAGAATTGGAGGTTCGAAGTTGCTCTTGGAAAAAGAACAATAATGACAGCTGGAATTTTTAAAAACAAAACTCAATGCAACCACTCATCAGCTCACAGGGACTCAGTAATCAACTTCCCACTGTCCCTCACTCATCCTCATGCCTTCCGCTCTCTCCTGATCCAGCTTCAAGTCCAATCCTGTTGTTGGGATTTACCCTCCCAATCCTGGCAACCTCACTCCAGGAACAACAGAACAGACCATTGTCCTGTCCTACTCAATCTTCACATGACTTGCTGTGCTCAAATGTGTTCTGGCCACTGTTTATTTTGAGTGCCTTCCAATCAAGGGGTGCATCTTCCTTCTTCACTATAAACACCAAAACCAACCTATTGCCATCAACACTATTTAGATCCTGCACTATACCAGACAGTATTCCATTATTACCCATAAGGTTTTCATTTAAACCGTTTTCAGAAGTAAATTGCCAAACCTTTCTTCCTACCTGTTTTAATCCGGAAGCTCTGCGCGACCATGCCATCTGAACTACTGGTGGCATAGATTCAGCATCAAAGCAACACGCAAGCCACCACAGTATGAGATAGAGACCTGGTGGGACATTCACTCGGCTATCCACTCAACTGCTTTGCAGCTCTTGCCCACTGATGCTGGTTAAATCCAAATCTCTGTCTACCTTTATATGTGCTGCCCACCCAGTGGAATGTGACAGAAAAGCACACAATCTTACTAACTGGTCTCACTAACTCCCCAAACCAGTTACCTTCTAATGGTCTATTACTCATGTCAACCCCACGTGTGTCAGAATGGAACTGGGCTCCATAGGGTTTTCAGTTGCTGATCTTTTGAAATTAGATCACGAGGCCTTTTCTCCAAGGTAATTTATTCAACGATGATTTATTGTGCATCTACTATGTTCATATACATATGTCATTGGGTATACTTTGTGAATCAGACAGTTATAAAGTTCACATTCTACAGTAGATTTAAAAATGGGTCTATGTACTTTCCCTATCTTTTGTTCATCAATCAAGACTTTGGGACAGAATACCAATCTGGCACTACAATCCTCATAGTCCAGTTCAAAGCGACCTAGTTCCATAATTCATGCATGCCTGATGTTAAATATAATCAGGTAATCTCTTTTTAAACTCTTTAAAGAAGGACTTCAGAAAATCCTTAGGTTGTGTGATGATATAATTTGGTCTCTACTTACCTCTCTGACTTCAACTTCTACCACTTTCATACATGAACCCTCTCTTCCAACCATATCAAACTACATAACAGTTTATGAAATGGATCAGGCCTCGGGACATGGCTATGTTCGCCATGCTCCCTCATCTAGCTAACTCCCACTTGCCTTTCAAAATTTATCATCAACATCATCTATATTAGATGTAATACACTATCTTCCATTTAAATACTTAGAGTGAGTCAGATTTATGCTAAAAAAAAAAATTTCATCCAATCATCACAACTATTCTACATAGGTATTTTTACCTCCAGTGTCCAAAGGAAGAAAACAAAGGTAATTAGATAGTGGATTATGTAGTGGAAGTATCAACTCAAGCATATCAGACTCCAAAACCCATGTTCTTTATCACTGTGATTTACTCCCTCTCTTACTGTCCTGTCTGTTTAGATTCTTCTTCTCTGAGTTTCCACAACATGCTGAACATACTTTGGTCTTTCTGCTTGCCCATGTGTCTTATCAACCTCACTAGACTGCAAATTCATTGAAGGCAGGAACTCTGTCTCATTCATAATGAAGGAGCTCAGTGAATATTTGTTAAATGAATGAATAAACAAATACTGGTGGTATTTTTATGCCTATGCCTTAGATTTTCCTTCATTTCCTTTGCTGTCACTGGTGATGACTTTATGAGCTTGTCTCCTTGGGGGATCACCACTCATTTCCTCTGATGTCTTGATTCATGCTGGGGTTCCCCAACTGAGCAAAAGTGACATCATGGCCATGGAACGCCTCTGCCAATAAAGGTAGACCCCCAGAGAGCATCTTGTGAATCAAGCAGAAGAGAAAGATGTCAAGTGGGAGCACCAGCAGAAAATTTCTGTTTGCCCACACATGCCAGAGCAATGAAAGGAAAGGAAACACAGATATAGAAGTCAGAGGCATAATGGCTGGGAAAGAGGCCTCTGTGTGCAGCAGCAACTGGCCTGAAAGGATTAGAAAGAAAAGGAAATACCAAGACTTCACACATGAACTTCAAGTGGATTTGAAGAACCACTGCTCACTGAGGCTATCCCATTGATATCTTGATAACTGTATACACAAAACTCATTCCACCCTCTCCTTGGAAAACACTGAATCCCCAAGAGAAATGGTATATTGGCTTAGGTACATGAGATTCCTCTTCCACGTTCCATTGCATGCACTTTCCATTGGGGAATTTCTGGCTGAGAATTGTGAAACCTTATATCTCACAATTTGGTCACGAAGGTGGCAGTTATCCTTGTTTCCACTCACCACTATCACCACAAACAACACGGCATCTCTCCAAATGCCACCTAAAAGTTTGTGTCACCAATTCCAAGGAAGAAGAGTGAACACATATGTGTATATACTGGAACAAACACACATCTGCACTCAAACTTTCATGTACTCGTTCATTTACATCAGAGAAGACATAATCATGTATTTGTAAATTCATATATGCACACATATTACTACACACTTGGACATATGCACACACAATCACACACACACACTGACACCTACCACAAAAAGAGAGGGCTGTCTAGTCACGTATTCAATCAAAACAAGTTTTTTTGAGTTATCTATCCTGTGTGGGCCATTGGGTTCTATTTGTTCCTAGGATTTATTTAAAAGGTAAATTGAAGAATATCTCACCATTATTAACTTGAAGGCGTTCATAATCAATAATGAGATAGACAGACAGACAAAAGTCCATTACAATACAGTGTTATAAAAGCAAAAGTTCACAGACCAAGAAGGCAGTGAAAGGCCAGTAAAGCCATCCAAACCAACCTCAGTGCTCAGAAAAGATTTCCCAGAGAAGACAAAATCTGATCTGAACACTGAGAGATGACCAGAGAGAAGCAATTTATTCTGAACTTTAGGCTTCAGCTTTTCAGTGAGCATCTCACAGTAACAAGCACCATTGATTGTTGAACATTTATCCTGGTAGTTTTCCAGTATTGGCCCTTAAGGATCCCAGAAAACTGTACACATTCAAAAGCAAAGGAGTATGAGTTTGGGAGAAGTGCAAGGATATTGCATGGAAATCAAACAACATATTGCATTAGGCAAATCTGCTGCACAAGACCTCTTTAAAGTGTTCAAAAGCAAAGATGTTAGCTTGAGGATTATGGTGCACCTGACTCAAGCCATGGTATTTTCAATAACCTCTTATGCATGCAGAAGTTGGACAATGAATAAAGAAGAAATTGGAGCTATGGAGTTGGAGGAGAATATTAAAAGTATCATGGGTCACCAGAAGAACAAACAAATCTGTGTTGGAGGAAGTACAGCCAGAGTGCTCCTTGGAATCCAGGATGACCAGACTTTGTCTGTCATAATTAAGATATATTATTAGAAGGGACCAGTCCTTGGAAAAGAATATCATGTTTGGTAAAGTGGGAGGTTGGAGAAAAAGAGGAGGACCCTGAACGAGATGAATTGGCATAATGGCAAAAGCAATGGGCTCAAATGTAGCAATAATTGTGAGGTTGGTACATGACCGGGCAGTGTTTCATTCTGTTGTGAATGGTATGACTATGAGTTGGTGCTGACTCGATAGTACCTAACAACAACATATATACATATGTGTGTGTGTATGTTGTTGTTAAGTGCTGTTGACTTGATTTCAATTCATAGCAACCCTGTATAGGGTTTCTGAGGAACACCTGGTGAATTTGAACTGCTGACCTTGTGGTTCACAGTCCAATGCTGATCCTACAGTGCCATACTAGGAGTCAACTCTCTGTCTCTCATTCTCTATCTATCTATCTATCTATCAGGGTTACTATAAGTTAGAACCTACTCAAAGACACTGAACAACAGCATATGACAGTGAGCCAAAATTGTCTGCATTTTGGCTTCAGCATTTATTTTAATCAACTTTTAGAAAAGACAAATACATTATTACTCTACATACTCTCCTTGCTTTTCAGTTCACTTTGTCCATCTGTCAACAAGCTTTCGTATTCCCTTATTGAAAACGTTTTAGGCTGAGCTGCGAGCTACAAATGCACAGCTGTCTTCACTTCTTCATCAGAGGTAAATCTTCATTCTTGAAAGGCTGCTTTCAGAGACCAAATAGGTGGAAGTCCGATGGAGCAAGATCAGGATAACAGAGGATACCTAAGACCTCAAAATGAAATTTTTGCAGAATATGGGCACAGGTGTGTGAAGATCACAATGCCCTTGGATAGAAGTCCTCTGCATTTATTCTGAACTTTAGGCTTCAGCTTTTCAGTGAGCATCTCACAGTAACAAGCACCATTGATTGTTGAACATTTATCCTGGTAGTTTTCCAGTATTGGCCCTTAAGGATCCCAGAAAACTGTAAGCATCAATTTTCCAGCTGATGGTTGACTTTTTTTTTTTAATTATATGGTAGTTTACATGAGAGAACTTTAGTTTTACATTCATTCCATCGTATATCATCTCATTGCCATGGTTCCAATCCCCTCCATGCATCATCAAACAGCCAAAGGGTATATCCTAGAAACCGGCCCCCTACGCTTCCCCCCCACTCCCAGTTTTCAGCCCACAGTCCCTTTCTCTGTCTGGATCCAAAGTCCCCAGCCGCTTCATTGCATCATCGTCTCTGTCTCCATCTCAGGCACCTCTGTTTCTCTGGGTAGGTTGACTTTTGAATGTTTTCTTGGTCAGCACTTGAGGATGTTTTCATTCCCTACTATGCCGTTTATCAGGCTCGTAATGAGGAATCTATATCTCATCACCAGTAATGATTTTTTTTTATTGAACTGTCCTATTTTATTGACAGCTTTACTGGGTAAATGATTCTTGGTTGGCAAGTTTTGTTTTTTTTTTTAGGGTTTTATATATGTCTCCCCATTGTCTTCTTGCCTGCTTAGTTTCTGCTGAGAGATCAAAGCTTAATCTGATTTGTTTGCCTTTGTAAGTAATAGTTCTCTTTTCCCTGGCTGCTTTTAGGATTTTCTCCTTCTTTGATTTTGGAGAGCTTGATATGTCTTGGGGATTTTCTCTTGGGATCTATCCTTCCTGGGGTTCATTCAGCTTTTTGAATACTTATCTTTCCATCCTTTAAGATGTTAGGTAATGTGGGAAGAGAAAGCTCCCACCCCAAGGAAAAAAGTAGGATGAAAAAGGCAAAAAACAGAAACAAAAGTAAAAGCAAAAACTGAAAACAAAAAACCAGTAGCAAATTAGTCCAGTAGTCTTTGCTGAGTAGATCAGTGTGTGTGCACAACGGAAACTTTCAGGAGTGGGTGGGGGTGCACAGGCACCTCCTCTAGTCACTGCCATGGAAGTGCACAGACCAAGAATGAGAAATGAGTAGAAGAAAGATTGTTCACACTTTTATATCTGATGATTGGTTAGGTCTTTCCTTATCTACAGGGTCCTTCACCCTTTAGTGTGTTTTTAACAGGTGTTGGGTTTATACACTGAACTTGAATATAATAGTTGGTGTTGGCTCTTGCCTTTTATATTGGGGTTTTAGAGGGTACAATACGACTCAGCTGTATGGCTGCATCTGCTGTCCCTTGTTAGATAAGACAGGAATAAAAGCTCCTTCCCAAGTAGGACAGCCAACTTCTGGGCTCTGTCCCACTGTCAGACATCATAAAAACCCACTAGAGGTGGGAGAACAAACAAGATGGTGGGAAGTTCAGTAAAGGAGCTCCGCTGACAACAACACAGAATACCCGCCCAAGCAGGCTCAGGGGATGGTCCCAGAACTCTGAACCACATATAAAGGAATACTTAGAAGGTTGGAAGGCTCACAGCTGGGGGAATT
>NW_006408544.1:23744877-23748564 GCF_000296735.1 Chrysochloris asiatica
CCAGAAACAGAGGACCCTAGGACCATCAAGAGAGGAATGCACAAATAGAATGTGGGGCCTTATCCAGAGAAGCAGCAGCACCAGAGATGGAGACAGAGATGGGGGCATGGAGATGGGGAGCGGCTGAGGACTCTAGATTCATCAACTAAGAAGAGAAGGACTAAGACTGGTGGCCAGGAGCAGACTTGCAGAATGTGCCCTTTGGAGATATAAATTATTATATATGCTTGAGTGGGTTTTTTTGTTTGTGTGTTTTTAAAAAAGTTACGTGGATAGAGAGAAATACTTTTAACTCATGGTATATGGAGGGGATTATAATCAATGTAATGAAACAAGTTATATGAATGGTTGAATGTGAAACTGATGATGTGCCCTGTAAACTTTCACTCAATCCACAATAAAAACCTTAAATTCAAAACAAAACAAAACAAAACAAAAAACACCAGAGGATTAGCCTCTAGACTTTCAACTGGGTATTTTGAGCTACTTCCTCTTTGCACAGTGGAAAAATTGTTCCCTGTGTGTGCAATGCTGGACCCGTTTGGGGGTGTACTCCCACCCACATGAAGACACCCGGGCTGGGCAGAGAGGGTGACAAGGTGGAGCACAGAAGTTGACAGAAAAATAGCAAAAGAAGAAGAAAATCACACCTCTTTTTCCATAAGTCGCTGAGTGGTTTTTGCTCCCTAGCTGCTGACTGTGGCCCCATCCTCTGACCTCCCAGTAATGATTTTTTTAAAAAGAAATGTTTACATTCCTTTAAGTATCAGTCCAAATTTTGTTGTAGATGACCAAACACTTCTATTTATGTTGTTTAGTGAGTTGTTTTGGTACCCATCTCCCACAAACTTTTTAAAACCCTATTGTCATGAATTATTCATAGGCAGAGCCATGGCTTATTTGCAAATGATTTGCCATACCATCCACTGTCACTTGTCTATTCAACAGAATCATTTCATGTACACACTGAATAGTGTCATCGGCTGTGCATGGATGAACATTCTAATATAACCAGAGTGCAGATAATTTTTGGCTCATGTGTGTGTTTGTGTATGTTTGAACCACCGACCTTGCAGTTCAAACCGACCTTGTAGTCCAGTGCTTATCCTACAGTACAACACCAGGACTCTCTCTCTTTCTAGATAGAGAGATAGGTAGATAGATAGATAGATAGATAGATAGATAGATAGATAGATAGATAGATAGATAGATAGATAGACAATAGAGCAGAAAGCGTCATCTTTTGCCCTCAGAGCAGTTGGTGGGCTTGGACCGCTAACCTTGTAGTTTGCAGTCCAATACTTATCCACTTATCCTACGGAATCACTGTGCATCATATACATATAGTGTGTGTGTGTGTGTGTGTGTGTGTGTGTGTGTGTGTGTGTTTTGTTTTTAAGTACTATTAAGTCAGTGCCAACTCATAACCAGTTTGTATAGAGTTTCCAAGGCTGTAAATTTTTATGAGGGCAGAAAGTTTTATATACGCTTATATATGTTGTTGTTGTTGTTTCGTGAGTCGAGTTGATTCTAACTCATAATGACCGTATATAGGGCTTCTGAGGAGCAGTTTGAGAGTTTGAACTGCCAATCTCGTGGTCCAAACTGACCTTAAGGTCCAGTGCTTATCCAACAGTGCCACACCAGGACTCTACACACACACACACACACACACACACGCATATATAAAGAGAGAATCCTGGTGAGGCGATAATGAAGATTATGCAGGATATTAAGCTGGACTGTAAGGTCAGTTTGAACCACAAGGGTAGCAGTTCAAACCCAACAACCACTCACTGGAAACCCTATACAGGATTGCTTTGAGTCAGAAGCAACTCGATGGCACTTAACAACAACAATGACAAATATACATATGGCACAGTGGCTCTATGGCACTTAACAACAGTGCTGGACTGCGAACTACAAATTTGGTAGTCCAAGCGCACCAATTGTTCTGAGGGAGAAAGATGAAGCTTTCTGCTCCAAAATAGATTTGCAGCCATGGAAATCCTATACAGTGTTGCTGTGAGTCAGACCCAACTTGAAGGTAATTGACATACATCTGCTGTTGTTCTTGTTAAGTGCTGTCGAGTTGATTGCAACTCATAGTAATCCTGTACAGGGTTTCCGAGGAGCAGTTGGTGGGTTTGAACTGCTGCCCTTGTGGTCCACAGTCCAGTGCTTATCCTACAGCACCACACCAGGAGTCCTAATATATATATATATATAGAGAGAGAGAGAGAGAGAGAGAGGGAGAGAGAGTCGTGGTGTGGCACTATAAGATAAGCACTGGACTGTGGACCACAAGGGCAGCAGTTCAAACCCACCAGCCATTCCTTGGAAACCCTATGAGTCAGAACCAATTCTGTGGCTTTTAACAATATATCTATGTGTAAATGGAGTTCTGGTGTGGAGCTGCAGGATAATGTGCTGGACTGCAAAGTCTGAATCTCAAGATTGGTGGTTCAGTGCGCAGCAGCGTAGGTGGGGCTGTGTGCAGACCAGCATGTGGCGCAGGCAAGGACCCTGAAAATAAACAGCCGCTACCTTGCGAGCCGCCTTCCCAGGGTCTGCGTCCGAGTCTCCGACGCTGCAGACCAACTCAGGCGCCGAAGAAGACCTAACTGCAGCCATGAACAGCAATGGGTGCTTCAAGTGTGGGCGATCTGGTCACTGGGTCCGGGAATGCCCTACTGGAGGAGGCCGTGGTCGTGGAATGAGAAGCCGTGGCAGAGATGGTTTTACCTCGGATAGAGACATCTGTTATCGATGTGGTGAGTCTGGTCATCTTGCCAAGGACTGTGATCTTCAGGAGGATGCCTGCTATAACTGCGGTAGAGGTGGTCCTATTGCCAAGGACTGCAAGGAGCCCAAGAGAGAGCGAGAGCAGTGTTGCTACAACTGTGGCAAACCAGGCCATCTGGCTCATGACTGTGACCACGCTGATAAGCAGAAGTGCTATTCTTGTGGAGAATTTGGACACATTCAGAAAGACTGCACCAAAGTAAAGTGTTATAGGTGTGGTGAAACTGGTCATGTAGCCATCAACTGCAGCAAGACAAGTGAAGTCAACTGCTACCGCTGTGGCAAGTCAGGGCACCTTGCACGGGAATGCACAATTGAGGCTACAGCTTAATTCTTTTCCTTTGTCACCCCTCCTTTTTCTGATTGATGGTTGTATTCTTTTCTCTGAATCCTCTTCACTGGCCAAAGGTTGGCAGATAGAGGCTACTCCCAGGCCAGTGAGCTTTACTTGCCGTGTAAAAAGAGGAAAGGGGTGGAAAAAAAAAATCGACTTTCTGCATTTAACTACAAAAAAAAGTTTATGTTTAGTTTGGTAGAGGTGTTATGTATAATGCTTTGTTAAAGAACCCCCTTTCCGTGCCACTGGTGAATAAGGGATTAATGAATGGGAAGAGTCAGACCATTAAGCCCGTTCTGGGTTTCTTGAAACGATCCCATGTAGGAGGTAAAACAATTCTGGAAGTGTCTATGAACTTTTGTAAGTAACTTTAATTTTAGCATAATGATGGTCTTGGATTGTCTGACCTCAGTAGCTATTCAATAACATCAAGTAACATCTGTATCAGGCCCTACATAGAACATACAGTTGAGTGGGAGTAAACAAAGACAAACATGCGTGTTAATGACTATGAGAGAGAAATACCAGGATAAAAGTCTAAAAAG
>NW_006408544.1:23749401-23786060 GCF_000296735.1 Chrysochloris asiatica
TTTTGCAAATGACTGACCACCGCAATACGCAGCTTCACTTCTTCACTGTTTCCATGGCCAATGATTAGAGATCCAAGTAGAATGAAATCATTGACAACTTCAATTTTTTTCTCCATTGTTCATCACAGTGTTTATCGGTTCATTTGTGAGGATTTTGTTTTCTTAATATTCAGGTGAAATCCATACTGAATGTTTCTAAACTTCATCAGTAAATACTTTAAGTCATCTTCATTTTAGACAAGCAAGATTGTATCTTGCTATAAAATATACAATCTCCATATTTTAGCTAGATAGTTGATGAATCTTCCTCTAATCCTAATGTTGAAGCCTTCTTCATATGCTGCTTTGTGCCATGGAGTCAGTTCCAACTCATAGCGACCCCGTACAGGGTTTCCAAGGCTGTAAATCTTTGCAGGAGTAGAAACGCCTCATCTTTCTCCCTCGGAACAGCTGGTAGTTTCGAACTGCTGACCTTGCGGTTCACAGCCCGATTCGTATAGTTCAGCTTTACTTGTCCGGAATACAGATTGAATAAGTAAAATAATAGTATACAACCTTGCCATACACCTTTTCTAATTCTAAACTACTAAAAACTATAAAAGATTATAAAGGCAGAATTATCAGCATTACAAGGGTTCCAACAAACAAACACTGCCATTGTCTGCAGGGTTGGATGCTCTCGAAGGGATGTGTCCATGTTGTAGGTAAAGGGTCCACTATTGTGAACATCAAAGTCTTTCCGACTCACTCCATTTATGCTAGCGCGGCACTTTATGCAAGACTCATTCCCTTATCACGCCACTGTAATTATTTACCCATTTGTCTCTCCTACTAGAATTACATTTAGCAAGGCCCCTCTCATTAATTTTGTTAGGGCAGAGGTGTGGTGAAAATAGGCATTTAGCCCTAGGCAGAGCTCAGGAAAGCCATCCTTAGATAGGACGGTTCCTCCTGAAGAAAGCTCTGAGCTTTCCTGTAGTTTTTCTTCATTACATTCCTAAGTACATAGTGTGTGGTTATTTGATTAATGTTTGCATTTCCCTCTAGACTATATGCTTCTTCGAGCTGATCTCATGACAATTTTAAACACTACCTCATGTACTGGAGTCCTAGTATGGAACTGTGGGTTAATGAGCTGGATTGCAAGGTCGGTTTGAACTGTTCAGTCAGCCATTCAAGCTCACCAGCCGCTCCTTGGAAACCCTATACAGGGTCGCTATGAGTCAGAACCAACTCAATGGCACTTAACAACAATAACCACCTCATGTACTTACCAGTGCTTGGTAAAGAAAGGGTAATTAACAAATATTAGTTCAATGAATAACTGA
Organism: Chrysochloris asiatica; assembly: GCF_000296735.1. Classification (NCBI taxonomy): domain Eukaryota; kingdom Metazoa; phylum Chordata; class Mammalia; order Afrosoricida; family Chrysochloridae; genus Chrysochloris; species Chrysochloris asiatica. The sequence goes on from NW_006408544.1 coordinate 23,750,730, forward strand.
ATAACTTGGAGCTGAATCCCAGAGCTGGCCCATGTTAAATGTGTGAACTAAACAAGATTCAGTTGCATCTCAGTTTCCCTCTCAGTAAAATGGGGTTAAATGAAGAAAAGCATGTGAAAACACTTGCACACACATGGTAATTTGGAAATATTTGGGAATAGATGAGTGGATATATGAATTCATTCTATCATATATCTCAAGCAGGTATCATTTTAAATGTGTGTCTCTTTTATTGCTAAGCCAGAGAAAATATATCTCTTCACTAATTCCTGTAGAAAGTTCTGTATCACTGTAACCTGCTTGAGTGCTTAATAGGAGTCATGTGACCTGTTATAATACTACATAGACACAGAGAGGTCAATTTGGTTCAACAATTACCAGGAGCTATTCAGTGTCCGGCATGAAGCCAGAGCTTGGAGCAGAAATTAGCAATATATGCTCCTTGCCCCTGAGAAGTTTACATCCTGAGACAGACCTTTGCACATGTAATTTCGGTATGTTACTGAGAGGTTACTGACTTCTACACAACATACACTGAGCCAAGCCTTGAAGGGATGTGGCTGTGGAGGCTAGCGCAATGAACCCAATCTGCAAGTTCATGGCCCCCAAAAGAGGTATTTCTCAAACATTATTGTTCATATGAATCACCTGGAGATCTTGCTAAAAGATGGATTCTGAGGACCTGTATTTCTAACCAGATTTCAGGGGATACAGATGCTGCTGGTCTGTAGATCATGCTTTGAGTAGCATGGGTCAAGGCTAACAGAATACCGTGAGCAAAGACAGAGATGTGAAAACAGGTATCATAGATGTCATCTTTATAGATTGTTGTTGTTGCTAAGTGCTATTGAGTCAGTTCTGACTCATAGTGACCCTGTATAGGGTTTCTGAGGAGTGGCTGGTGAGCTTGAATGGCTGACTTAGTGGTTCAAACCAACCTTGTAGGCCAGTGCACTAACCTACAGCACCACACCAGGACCCCCTTTTGTACATGAGCCGTATGAAACTAATAGATGTGAAGGAACTTGCCAATAAATGGCAGAAGCAAGACCACAGCTTTGTGACTCCAAAGACCATTTTTTTCTTTCCATGCCCTCAGGCTGCCTATCACAATGGCGTTGTTGTTGTTGTTGTTAAGTGTAGTTGAGTCGATTCTGAACCATAGAAACCCTGTTTAGGGTTTCCAAGGAGCAACTGATGAGCTTGAACCACCGACCTTGCAATTCAAACAACTTTGCAGTCTGACTCATTAGTCAACAGAGCCACACCAGGATTCCATCACAGTGGCTTTGTTGTTGTTGTTGTTGTTGTTAAGTGCCATGGAGTCAGTTCCAACTCATAGTGACCCTGCATAGGGTTTCTGAGGCTGTAAATCTTTACCGGAGCAGAACGCCTCATCTTTCTCCCCTTGAACCACTGGTAGTTTTGAACTGCCGACCTTGAGGTTAGCAGCCCGATTCATAACCACTATGCTACCAGAGCTCCATCACAATGGCTTGGGTACTATGAAATATACCTCCTTCTTTCCCTATGTCCCCATGTAATTTGGTTAGTTGAGTCAGTTCCAACTGATGCCAACAACCCCATGTACAAGAGAAGGAAATGTTCCCTGGCTCCGTACCATCTTCATGATCACTCTATGCTTGAGTCTATTGCTGTAGCCATTGAGCATCTGAATGCCTTCCAACCTAGGGCTTCATCTTCCAGCGCTACACGGGCGATGCTCTGTTGGGATCCGTTGGCTGATTTCTGGAAGTATATTGCCTTTCTTTCTAATCTGCCTTAGTCTGCAAAATTATGACTCTGCTGGTGTTTGAAGTACTAGTGGCACAGCTATCAACATCATAGTAACACACAAGCCACCACAGTGTGACAAACTGACAGTCAGGTGGTGGCACATAGTATTAAGGCACTAATGGAAAAGGCAGGGTCTTGCTATAAGGAGAGCTGCATTCTGGTCTCTCCAGTTCTTCTGCTCATTTGCTATGTGACCTTTCAGGAAGTTGTTTTGTCTCTCTGGGCCTTCATTATCCCAGATTGGAAGTGAAAGTTTGGACTCTGCCCTTAAGAACGCTCCCTGGTTGTATTCTATGACCCAAAGGTATTTTTCCACTTAAAGGAAATTGTTGAGAAATTGCTGAGCTGAGTAAGTAAGGAATTACCAGAATGGGGCCTGCCTTGTTCAGCAGTGGATTTTGCCTAGCAGGCTGACCTCTGAGGACCAGGAAAAGCCATGAGCCATAGAGACTCACTCCCAGGTCTTGAAACCTAATGGAGTGTGCCTAGCAGGATTTTGAAATTACTTGAGCTGATGGTTCCTTTTTTCCCTTCCATGTTTCTTCTATTTTGAATGGGAATGTCTATCACTGCTAGCCTATAAGTCCACCATTGTGGATCATGCTTTGAGTAGCATGGGTCAAGGCTAACAGAATACCATGAGCAAAGACAGAGATGTGAAAACAGGTGTTATAGCTCTCATCTTTATAGATTGTTGTTGTTGCTATGTGCCATTGAGTTGGTTCTGACTCATAGTGACCCTGTATAGGGTTTCTGAGGAGCGGCTGGTGAGCTTGAATGACTGACTTAGATAACTTGTTTCTTTAGTTTCACGAGTTCACAGATGGAGAATTGTGTCTTAGGATAAATTGTACTCAGAGTTTCACACGTTCCCCATTGATGATGAGATGTAAGACTTTTTTTTTTTTTTAATTAAGTTTTTATTGTGAATTGAGTGATACTTTACATGGGAGAAAATCAGCTTTACATTCATCCTGTTGTATTTCGTTTCATTGCAATGATTGCAATCCCCTCCATGTATCATCATTCAACAGCATTTGCTTCCGAGATGTAAGACTTTTGAGCTGATAAGATTTAAGATGAAATTTGGGGCTTTAAGTTGATGCAATACTATGTTGAAACTTTGGGGAATGTTGGAATAGAGTGAATGTATTTCACATGAAGGACAGATGTGAATATTTGTGTACCAGAGAGTAGACTATAGTAAGCAAAACAATTCTCACCCCTGACCAAATATCCATGTCCCAATATCTGGAATTTCTGACTATATGGTATTTTATAACAAAGGGGAATTAAGATAGCAGTTAAAGATGAGGCTGCCAATCAGATGACCTTAAAATGTGAGATTATCCTGGATTATCTGGATGAACCCAATGTAACCACAACATTTCTTAAAGGTGGAAGAGGAAAACAGATGGGAAGAACCAGAGAGGGTATGAGTGAGGACTCAGCCCAGCGTTGCTGGCTTTGGAGATGGAGCAAGAGGACCACAAGGAATGTGGGTAGCCTCTACAAGCTAGAAAAAGCAAGGGAACTGCTTCTCCCTAGAGCCTTCAGAAAGGAGTTCGGGTAGCATAGAGGATTACAAGCTGGGCTGTTAACCACAAGGTCATCAGTTTGAATCTACCAGCTGTTCCATGGGGAAAAGATGAGGCTTTCTGCTCTCATAAAGATTTACAGCCTTGGAAACTCTATACAGGGTCGCTATGAATCGGAACTGACTCCATGGAGCACCAGCACCAACCACCAGAGCTTCCCGCAGGAGTACAGCCTTTCCAGCACCTTGATTTTATCCTAGAAGACCCTGTCTTTTTTGTTTTTTGTTTTTTTTCTTTTCTTTTTAAAAATGTTTTATTGTGAATTATGTGATAGTTTACATAGGAGAACACTAGCTTTACATTCATCCTATCATATATCGTTTCATTGCCATGGTTACAATCCCACCCATGCATCATCAACCGATCAAAGGGTATACCCTGCAAGCCTGTCCCCTACCACCCCCAGTCATCAGCACACAGCCCCTCCCCCTCTCTGGGTCTAAAGTCCCCAGACACTCCATCTCTCCACATCATCCTCCACATCATGGTCTCTGTCTCCATTTCTGGCGTCACTGCTTCTCTGGGTAGGGTCCCGCTCTCCGCTCTTCTCCCTTGATGGTCCCAGGGACCTCTGCTTCTAGACTGCAAAGTTAATCATGCCCCTCCTTTTGCTACAAAATGCCTACCTTTACATTCCTAATCCTCACAATCAGCCCTGATAACAATTATTCACTATTGTATCACAAGAGACCTATCCGCATCTCCTTTCATCAGCCCCGCCCAGACAGATTGGATACTACTCAGTGGAGATTCTACCTTCCTCTGAGCCCTCTAGGTCTAGGTTCCCTCTTGAAAACTTGTAAGCCAGTCACTTCTTGCCTTTGTAGCTGCTTTTCAGCCCTCCCCCACCCCCCGCCATTTTGGGTAGCCAAGGTCTAAGTTGCCCATTCCTGTCTACTCTGTGTATGGAGAGGGTGGGAATGATCCTCCCTGTAAAGATTTGTTCCCTCTTTTGAGCTACTGCATCCATAGGTGTAGGTCAAGTTCATCAAATTGTAGCAGATTACTCTGTTTTTCCTCTTCTTTCATCTTCTGGTTGAACTCTGATCATCCAGTCATTGAAACCAAGTCAAGTGGGTATTATCTGCAAGTGTGGATGTTTTTATGCATATCCCCTCTCTTCTTATCAGCTGGATGCTTCACCCTCCACTCTAGTCCTCTGTGTCTATGTCACTGACTCTGGGCGCAAGAGTCCCCAGGTCCTGCCTCGCTGCTGGCCGACCAGGTCTCCACCCAGGTTCACAAGAGAGAAGACCCTTTCTTTACTCCTCTAATTGTTGTTGTTAAGTGCTCTCGAGTCAGTTCTGTGACCTCATATAGTGACCCTGTATAGGGTTTCCAAGGATCATTTGGTGAACTTAAACCACCAACCTTGCAATTCAAACCAACTTTGCAGTCCAGCACATTAGCCCACGGCACCACACCAGAACTCTATAATTAGAACGATAATATAATAAATTTGTTTTCAGTTCTAAGTTTCTGGTAATACAATACAGCAACACTAGAAAACTAACACATGTTCTGTCCTACAATTTACTCTTTTGGAATCATGGATAAGTTGCCTCATCTTTGCTTTTCTTAGTTTTCCTTGTTTCTGACAATAAAAACTGTAGTAAGGTTTGAAAGTGACAATTGGGCAGAAGTGCCTGTCACCGGGTGCTCAGTACATGTGAATGTCCAGCTTCCCCTTTCATCCCAGGTTAGGGAAATATCCGGAAGGAAAGCAGGAGCTTAAAGTCTTTCTCAATGCATGCTCTTTCCTCTGACATCAGCTGCATTAATGACTCCCTTGCTAAGCTCCCACACACCTTATCTGAAGCATTCAGGCCCCTACTTCTCCAGATAAAAACCCCCTTCAGAATACAAAAGCACTTTACAAGGGGTTGAGATGAGAGCAGAGGCAGTCTCACCCTGCAAAGGAACTTTCAGAGATGAAAGAGCAGCGTAGACATCAGTATCCGTACTAAAAACCAGTTACCATGGAGTTGGTTTTGATTCAGGGTGACCCCAAGTATGTCAGAGGACAGCTGTGATCCAGCCAACCTTCAATGGTTGATTTTTCGCAAGTAGTCAACTTGGAAGAGTAATCACTTTCTTTCGAGGTACCGCTAGGTGAACGAGGACCTCCAAACTTTTGGTTAGCCGTGGAGTACGTTAACCATTGATACTACCCAGGGATTCCAGTATCTATACTATGGGTACTACAAGAGTATTTCCCTCTGAAGGAAACAGGAAGTGAGGTAAATCAATACAAAGGGACCAAGCCTGGGGTTCCCAACCTATCCACCCACATATCTGAAACAAACGCTCCCAAACATTCCAGGCTTCCAGTTCCTTAATTAGTTGTGTTATGAGCTTTTATTTCAAAAGCACATTTATTACAAGTATAGTTTCGCAGATACAAGTTTTCACTTTGTATTCTACAAAAGTCTTTGAATATTATTCTCTTTACAAAATGGAACCTTACAAAAATACTGACAATTTAATGTTTTTATACAGTTTTCTCTAGTTGCAGTTATTTCTTCCATTGTAAAACAATGTCTACCACAGAACTACGAAATTTTAGTTGATATTAAAAAAAAAAAATGAACTCCATGCTTTTTAAAGCAGCTAATGTAAATAACACAGGTCGAGACACAGTTTATAATCATAGTGGATATAGCTAAAATTGTTTCAGAAATAATATTTTACATAGTTAACTTTTAAGGTTTTATACATTATTTATATAATATTTATATATAAAAATCATAGCTTGCTATAGTTGAAATGAAAGGACGGATGTGCCTGTGGTTGATGATGCATGTGGTTACAGTTAGCCCTTTGAAAGGTTTGCATCCAAGATCTAAAACCATTTCTTCCTTCCTCCTTGCTTTAAAGGTTCAGTAGAAGGAGTCCCTGTGTACTGCCTATAGTTCCTGTGTACTTGCTTGGGAAGGACTCAGGGATAGAGGATGAGGAAAACTCTACGGAGATTTAACCCATGTGTTCTGCCCAGCAGAACCTACCAAGAACTGTCCTAGAGATCAACCCCAAGACAATAGTGCTTTACACAGTTTAGCAAGAACAACTCTTACAAGAACTCCAGTCAGTTCCGTTTTCTTGAAGGGTAGCCTCGCAGATGTGAGCCCGCCTGCTTCTCTGGCTCCTTCTGACTTTGAGTAGCCAAAAGATTGGTTCATTTTTCATTCTGCCCCCTTCACTCCCCCATCTCTTGTACAGAAAGCCGCTTCTTCTCAGACAGTGGCGGACCACGCCTTTGCTCATCTCCAGACCCTCATGGGAAATTCCAGTAGATACACAGCGAGGACTTCAAGAGAGAAGGCAGTCACCAAAGTCTAAGCATTTCTAAGAGTGTGCAAGTGCCCGGTGATTGGTGTGTGTCCCACATCAGCATCCTGCAACTGTTATTTCAGCCTCACAGGCTGATGCGTCAACAGAAGACAAAATGAGGGTGGACACCATCCACGTCTTCTGAAATTGTGCTTTTTGTGAAATTCACTCGTCCACAAAGAGTTCCTAATCTCTAATGTGAGGGACCGTGGTTACTGGCTTGTGGGTCGGGGAAGTGATAAGGCCTCAGGATTGGGAATTTGATTGGGGATAACTCAACCCCAAAAGCTTGCTCTTTCCTTTTATCTAAAAACAAAACAAAACAAACTCCTCAAACCAAAGTCACAGTAAAGAATACAATAGGGTAGACAGAAAGGCAGGAGGGGAGCCTGAGCTCCCCTCCACCCCATGGCTATTTTCTTGATTCAGTGCTATTTCTGGCATCGTGTGCTATAATGTGAATTTGCGCTTTTCTCACAGGACTGGGATTCCTCAGGTCACAAAAGTAACCAACAGACTCCACTTAGATCATTTTAGTGTCTGTTCTAGAACAAGCCCGTGTTCACTAGAACATGAACACTTAAACCAATTGCACATCCAGGATTCCGGCACTTGGTGTTAGTTTTGATGTTGTTCCCACATAGGTGAAGACTACCTATTTTGGAAGGCCACAGAGTAAGACACTTGTATTTTGTTTTCCTTTTAAAAAATCAGTCAGGCAAAACTTTTTTTTTTTTTTTTCCCTACATTCTACTGTCTGATGAGATTGGAGAGCAGCAAGAAATTGCTGTCAGCAGTCACTTTACAAAAACAGCTTGTGAGGTGGGTGGCACCTAGACCATGTTGTGGTGATTGTTCCTGTCGATGATGTCCACAGGCGAGAGGATCTCCTTCCTGATGGGAGGGGGAGGCAGGGAGAGAGTCGTCTTGCTCTTGAAGAGGTCAGACACGAAGAAAACCTAGAAGCACAAATCAGAGATCCCAGTAAGTAATGGGTACCTAGGAACTGGGGTCATAAGAAAGCCAAGGGAACATTACAGGAGCAATGGGCTTTAGGAAAAAGGGGCTCCAAGTCATAGGTCTTTCAGCAGAGAAGGGCTGTAGAGATCAAACAGACCAACTTTTTTTTTTTTTTAACAGATAGGGAAACTGAGGCCTAGAGAAGTGTAGTGACATGGGCCACGTGGCACAGCAGCAGGAGGAATAGAAGGCTACTTTCAGTCCATTATTCCATATCTGCAAATCCCTATTTCTCAAGGCAAATGAATTGCAATGACATAAATTCCTGAACAAAGGAAGTAAGTCATAGTAATAATTAGTCACATTATTCTTTCCTCACAAAGGAACCTAGGGTGTAACCAAAAGATCAACCAATATGAATTCACATCAGCAGGAGTTAGAATAAGGAAGAGATAGTGGCCACATTTTCCTGGAAAATCCAGTAATACCAACAGTTATTATGGGGGTGAAGAAGCCAGTCTGATTGCTGCGGGAGTCAGAAAGCAACTCAATGGAGAGGTCACTGAAAATTCCCTATCACTCCGTCCTCAGCCCGTCCTTCTCCTGGGTATGTGGCCTCACTGGGGCTTTCTTAAAATCATTGAGAAACATCTATTGAACTTCCACTTGCAAGGATATAAGGATGCCTCAGGCTTAGTTCCTGCTCAATGGATTGATGATGAAAGATTCAAGAACTTGATGAGTTGCTGAAGAAAAATATGTTTAAATGACAAAATACACTTAACGACTACCTCATTACTTCACTTTTTACATTTAACGCAACAGTAAAAAAATTCTACCATTTGACATTTTTTCACATTAACAATAGACTTCTGACAGTAACAAATGTCAAGGTGCAGAGCAAGAGTCATGTTGGTTGTGATGGTTAAGGTAATGTGTCAACTTGGTTGAGCCATGACTCTTAGTGGTTTGGTAGTTATGTACCAATGTAATTTGGCAGTTCTGTGATGATGTAATTTTTAGTTATGTAATGAACCTACCAGCTGCTCCGCGGGAGAAAGATGAGGCTTTCTGCTCCCGTAAAGATTTACAGCCTCGGAAACCCTGTACAGGGTCGCTATGAGTAGGAACCGACTCCACGGCACATAACAACAACAACAACAACAAATGAATGATTATGTACAGTGTAACTCATTCAATCTGTATGATGAGCAAATGATCTGAGAAGCTTGATTATATGAGGAAAAACATGGCATCAGGATTGGAGGAAGACTTATTAACAACCTGTGATATGCAGATGATACAACTTTGCTTGCTGAAAGTGATGAGAACTTATAATACTGATGAAGATCAAAAACCACAGCCTTTGGTATGGGTTGCACCTCAGTATAAAGAAAACAAAAGTCCTCAACACTGGCCAAATTATTAACATCCATGTAAATGGAGAAAAGAGGGAAGTTGTGAAAGACTTCATTTTGCTCAGATCAACCATCAACACTCACAGAAGCAGTAGTCAAGAAATCAAATGACATATCGCATTACGCAAATCTGTTACACAGATCTCTTTAAAGTGCTGAAGAGCAAAGATGTCAGTTTGAGGACAAAGGTGAGCCTGATCCAAGCCATAGTATTTTCAATAATCTCATATGCGTGTGAAAGTTAAAACAGTGTAGAAGAATTTATGGTGTTGGAGGAGAGTATTGAAAGTACCATGTACTGCCAAAAGAACAAACCAATGGGTTGGAAGAAGTACAGCCAGAATGCTCCTTGGAAGTCGTGATGGCCAGACTTAGTCTCTCATACTTTGAACATATGATCAGCAAGGACCAGTCCCTGGAAAGGACATCATGCTTGTTAAAGTGAAGGGTTGGAGAAAAAGAGGATGACCCCCCACAATGAGATGGATGAGTCCAGTGGCAGCAGCAATGGGCTCACAGTTAGCAATGATTGTGAGGTTGGCGAGGGACTGGACAGTGTTTCAGTCTATTGCGCTTAAGGTCGCTATGAGCCGGTGCTGACTCAATGGCACACCTAACAACAACAACAATGAATGATGTAGTCATCATACGTTTTGTGATCTGCTATGGGCATCCTTCATTTTTGCAAAACACTGAGTTTTACAGTGTCCTTGTCTTTGGAACCTAATCATGTTGATAAGTGAGGATGAGTGTCCACAGAAATTGATTAGAGCTCTTTAGCAACAGGAACTTGTATGAAGTAACTAAGTGGTATTCATTACCAGTTGTGTCATTTCTGGGAAACACATGGCTGGGTTTCAAAATGAGGGATAAACACTTTGAAAGCTCTATGTCCAACAGCTTTCTGAAGTCAAATTTTTTTGTCCTGAAAACAGTGATGTGTTCCTTAATAAGGTCAACAACTATGGACTTCATTCTGGTCAAATTGTTGTGTGCCATCGAGTCAATTCCGACTCACAGTGACCCTGTAAGACAGACTAAAATTACTCTGTAGCCTTCCTAGGCTGAAATCATTACAGGACAGGTCTTTTCTCCCTCAGAGCCACCAGTGGGTTTGAACCGCTGAGCACTTAACCACTGAATCACCAGAGCTTCTTTCTGGTCACATTACTGGCAAGAAACTGAAATCTTTCATAAGAAATCACTAAACTGAGATCTGCATATAGCAGGCGCTCCAAATCAGTTGATCAACCAATTTCCATAATGTCTCTTCTGTAGTAACAGAGCAACGAACAAATGGCCACAAATTTTACAGCAAAAAACTGGCCATGGGGGTTACCCCAGGGGAGGGAGCTAAGAAGCCGGAGGATTAAGGTAAAATGAAGGTATACTTGTTATTGTAAACGCCTTTATATCTATTGAATTGCATACTCATTGCATAGATTACCTATTTAAATGTTTGTTGTTGTTGTTGGGCTGTGGAGTCGGTTCCGACTCATAGTGACCCTGTATAGGGTTTCCAAAGCTTTTAGTCTTTATGGGAACAGAAAGCCTCTTCTTTCTCCTGTGGAACAGCTGGTAGTTTCAAACTGCTGACCTTAAAGTTTACAGCCCGATTTGTAACCACTATGCTACCAGAGCTCCTTAAATGTTTAGTGAATACTTATTTTGGCTGGAAAAGAGCAAAGAAAAGAAAGGTAGACTGCGTATATGTTACTATGTTATTGTTGTTTTCCGTGCTGTCTAATGGGTCCTGACTCACAGGGGCCCTGTATAGGGTTTCCAAGGAGTGGCTGGTGGGTTTGAACTGCCAACCTTGTGGGTAGCAGTCTAGGGCTTATCCTACAGTGCCACACCAGGACTCTATATGCTACTATGAGTAAGTGAAATATTTGCAAAAAAAAAAAAAAAGTAAACTTTTTTGAAAGTCCATTTACAGCTTGAGTGCTAATAAATGCACAGTTTTGCCAAGGAAAGCAATCAAGCCTTGGTGGTATCCCTTTCTAGTGAGAATCTGGGTACAGAAAGTGTGTCTTCCTTGCCAGGCGGCTTTAGGATTCCTCTCTGGAAACACTGTCCAAGGAAGTGGAAGGATGACCAAATGTCCCCAGTATAAGGAAACACTAAAAAGCATGATCCAAGTTAAATGTGAAAAAAAGTTAAGTTTTTCAAGTCTTCTCAGTCCATCCCCATGCTCAAATCTCCCTTCAAGTTTCCTAATGGCTTCCCTTCCTACTGTCCCTAAATGATGTCATCATCTTGACAGAAGCAGTGACAATGGCCTCATTGCTACCTGAAAATGAGCCATCCTCCCGCCCTTTCTCCTTCAATTTTATCTCCAAGAAAAAGGTTTTAATAAATCCTTCCATCATTGGCACTCACCCCCACTGATTCAACCTAGCAGCAAGTTTCATTAAAGAATGGCTCCTAAAGCTCTTGTTTAGAGATCTTTCTCTTCTATCCTCCAAGATCCTGCTCCTATTACCTCAGTGTGCTGCCTTAGTTCCCAACTTAGGTGTCTGAGATCATACCCACTACATATTAGGATTTCAGTTTTCTATCTGCAAGATGGGAATCATATGAAGATTAAAGGCAAAAATGTTCTTAAGAAGACATAAATCAGTGTCTGGTACACAGTTCAATAAAAGTTATTCCTATCTCAAATACCTTGGGCACCAAAGTGGGTCCAGAGTGAGCCATAGTCTCTCAAGCCACCAAATCTTTGCTCGTCAGTCTTTTTTCCCAGATAAAAAGCTTCTTAAGGTATATTGTAGCCCTAATTATCCTGGTAGCATAGTGGTTACGAATTGGGCTGTGAACCGCAAGGTCAGCAGTTCGGAAGTACCAGCTGCTCCGCGGGAGAAAGATGAGGCTTTCTGCTCCCGTAAAGATTTACAGCCTCCGAAACCCTGTTCAGGGTCACTCTGGGTCAGAACCGACTCGACGGCACTTAACAACAACAACAATTATCCTATGAAGTCCTGGTATGTCGCTGTGGGTTAATGTGCTGGACTGCAAAGTTGGTTTGAACCACAAGGTCGTCAGTTCAAGCTCACCAGCTACTCCTTGGAAACCCTATACAAGGGTCGCTATGAGTCAGAACCAACTAGACAGCACTTAACAGCAACAATTATCCTATATCACCCACAACACTTAGCAATGGGCCTTGCCCACGCAGGGGCTCAATAAACGTTCACTGTTGAATTTCTAAACTACTGAGAAGCAAACACCATTCGGGTACACTGGCCTTGGATCTTATCAGCAAATAAAACTCCTGTGGACCTCAGGGGGGAACCACATACTAACACTCCACATGCACACACCCCAGCAGCAAGATGAGAAGTTGAGTCCAGTCCAGCAGAATCCCCCTTTAAGCTGTATTTTGCTTTTAGTGTAGCTTAAGGTTACACAAACACTTTTTGGGGATCATAAAACATGATCCTTTCAGACTCACACAGCGTTCAGTCCTCCCAATGCCCGAGTAGCAGAACACAAAAAAGGACTCGAGAAAGTGAAAATGTCTTGGCTTGGAGCAATTCCATTTCCTGCAGAAGATGATCTCCACCCAAAAAGAAAACGCCAGGACCCAGGCTGGGAAGGGTCCATATACTTTAGGTTAACTATCTTAGATCTAAGGCCCAAACCCACTCCCAGGCCACAGCCATACTTCACACATTTCCTCTGCTGGGATGAAGGAGCACATTAGACAATAAATACAGCTTCAGCAAACAAGAAATCTATACCCCAAGTGCCAGGAAGTGTTCTATATTATACCACCCAGAATTTTCTCTGACTCGTTGCATTGTATAATTTACTTTTTTTGGAGAAATGAATGAATGCAATCAATAGATAGCTACTGAGAACCTGCACTATGTCAAATTCTGAGAATATAAGTATATATAAGACAGAGAGACCTTTGCCCAGGGAGAGAGAGAGGTTGGTAAACAGACCTCTCTTTGGTGCTTTAAGGATTATGATAGAGGGAAGCCAGAGTGTGAAAGAACCAGAGAATGTGGCATCTAACTCAGACAGAAGGGAAGGGCGGAGGGCTGTAAGAGGCTTTCCCCCAAAGGAGGTATATCTGAGTTTAGCTTTGAAGGCTAAGTAGGAGTTAGCCAGGTGGTGAATGCTAGGAATGTTGTTATAGGCAGAGGGAGCAGCGTGTACACAAGCACAAGAATGAGCGAGCACAGCACGTTCACGGAACGGTGAGAAGCTCAGTGTGATGACTAGGGTGGATGGTTTGATGGGGCTGCAATGGCCAGGATCAGACTTTGAAAAGCCTTCTGTGACACATCAAAAAGTACAGACAATATCCTCTTGGCTCGAGGAGCTATTGTTAAGGCTTAAGCAGTGAAGAATCAAGTTGGGAAGACATGCATTAAAATCATGCTGGTCTCTGGAAGAGACACTGTTGTTGCTGGGTGGTATTGAGTCAATTTTGACTCAGAACAACCTCATGAGATAGAGTAGAACTACCCCATAGCATTTCCTAGGCTATAATCTTTAAGGGGAGTCTTCCTGGGAGCACAGTACTTGAGCGATGGGCTGCTAACCAAAAGGTCAGTGGTTCAAATCCACCCGTGACTCAGCAGGAAAACGATGTGGCAGTGTGCTTCCATAAATATTACAGTCTTGGAAACATTATGGGACAGTTCTACTCTGTCCAATGAGGTAGCTGCAAGTTGGAATTGACACGACACTGACAGCTTTGCTTTTTAGTTTTGTTTTAATCTTTACAGGAACAAACTGCCAGGTCTTTCTCCCATGGTGCTGCTGGGTGGGTTCAAACCACTAACCTTTTGGTTAGCAGCCAAGTGCTTAACCACTGTGCTAGCAAGTCTCCTTTTAAAATATAGAGGGAGTTGGGAAACAGTGTAGTGATCCTGAAGGCAGTGAGACCAGCAGGACACACTAATGCAGAGTCAACAAGAAGATGAGTCTTGGCCTACAGCCATGCCACGGAGACAAAGAAGAAGAGATGGATTCTGAGATGTGGAGAGGATGAAACTGATGGAGATGTTGTGTATGTGTGTGGGCAGTAGGATGGCAGAAGTAATGCTTTTTTTTCCAGTTCTGTTCTTACCCCTGGAGATCTCTGCTACCATAAAAGCTCTTATAGTTTTGGTAACTATGCTAGGGATACGGACTATAACTTTGTTTTCCTCTACCTTGTACTAAGTAGTTTAGCTTTGTCTTGGAGAAGTGATTCTGACCTCCTCCTGATTAGAATGGCAGACTAGTCTGTGGTTTGAGAGTAAAGTGATCTGATTTTTCTCACTCAGGACAAGGATGCCTTCAAGAACAAGACACCATGCAAACAACATTCATTTACTGTGAGGAAGCATCCTTACAAACAGTGACCATTATTTGTGTTCTGGTACCATTGTATCACCATCTCCAACATTTGATCCAACACACACAGCACTAATTAAAAGCTTGGCTCTTTGGAATAAGAGAGACTTGTCTTCAAATCCAAGTTTTACCATTTTAAGAAAAACATTGAAATGGGGGACACAATACCTAACTCAGAGGATTACTCTAAGGGTCACATGTCCTAACATGTAACATGTAAATGGTCAAGAGGTCAGTAAGTGGAGACCATTGTCACTGGCTTGTGTGTTCAGTGCTTACCAGATAAAGGCAAGATAACACTCAGAGTCACTTCTTCTCCCTACCCTTTATGTATAAGGAGAAGAATAGAAAAAACTGAAAAAAAGGAGAGAGGGGGGAAATGATTGAGAATAAGAATAATCGTGTAAAAGCCAATGTATATGAAGGTCATGTGCTGATGGGAGTTTCAAAGGACAGATAGGATCTGCTCTAAAGCTCCTAGAATTTTTTTTAGAGTTACTTTGGAGGAATGAGTCAGCACAATCAAGAAGGAAGATGTCCCCATGTCTTCTTGCTGACATGCACCCACTCCGGAGATGCCAATGCCCTCAGAACACACACAGCCCAGTCCTGCTGGCCAGAAGTCAGACGTCTGGTCCGTAGCTAGATTTCCATTTCCATTGCAGTGAATGGCTGAGTCAGCAAATACTGAAGGCCAATTAAAATGGGCAGATTACAACCCAAAACTGTCATTGAAATATTTCTGGAGTCCCAGAATGTTTCAAGTCCTGAGAGTGTGTAAGGGAGCCCCTGGAAGATAGGAGTTATGCCCTTATGTATCATAGTTTTTATGACCGCCTCCCCCCCCACCCTCCGGAGCTTAGATGTTAGCACAGAGCAGATAAGCATAAAAGCAGGAGAATTCCAGAATCTTAGAACCAGAAGATCACTGAGAGATTATCTATTCTAGCATTCTTAAAACGCTGCCCACAGGACATCTGTTTCAAAATCACCTGGGTACATCTGAGACAACAGATTCCTTGGCCCACCCTAGATCTACTGGAAATAGACGAGCTCAACTCCAAGATCTGCCATTTAATGGCTGTGTGTGTTGGACAGGTTGACATCTCTTGGAGAGCAGTTTCTTTATTTGTAAGCTGGGCATCATGACAGCTTCCCTGAGCTATCCTACCATCTTCCTTAGTACCCATATTGAACTTTCAATGGCCTCTGTCATAGCACAAGGCCATAAGCTTCAAAACATAATGCTATGTCATGTTTCCTACTAGACTGGAGGAGTTGTAGCTACTCAAGAGTATGAACTGTGCTGAGTCACTGTGCTCAGAGTAATAGCAAATGTAGCCTTCAAAACATAGAGTCCACTCCCAATTTGAGTATAGACACCATGCATCCTGCCCCTGTGCCAAGACCTTGAGATTTCCTTTTGGCTTCCTGCTTTACCAGAATGGACAATCTCTCAGGCTAAGGAAAGACTGTTGTTATTGTTAGGGGCCATTGAGTTGCCTCCAACTCATAGTGGCTCCAGGTATAACAGAAGGAACTATTGCCCCATCCTATGGAGAATCTAGTGGAAAAACCAGGGAATTTAGCACACCCTTATGCCCTGCATCTAGTTAAGTGCTGGCTAAAGAAAAGTTATCTTTGGTAGCCCTGCATTTTGCCTAAATGGGAGTTACCCTATTACATTCATTACTTTCTGACCTCAGTAAAGGGTTTTCAGCAGCTTTTGGCACTGGGGATTTGTCAGCTGTCTATGTCGAGGGATTTCCTGGTATAAATGAGAGGGAACATGATGCGCTGGACAGAGTGTCACCCGGGGAGGCAGGCAACAGGATCTAACACCAAAATTGCTATTACTGTGGGACTCCGGCTGTCACATGTTTGTCTTGACTTGACTTTATAGAACATGAAGAGGTTTACAACTTCAGCTGATGGATCTGCCCTGAACACCTACTTTGACTTACTGACTGTCAGGCTTACATGAAATAATAACTGTGAAAACACTTTGTACCTAGAAAGGGCTCCATCACTAATGACCATCACTCTAATGACAGTCCCATCAAAAGAAGAAGGGAGAGGTTGGAGCAACAAAAGAGGAGGTTGCGAGCAAATTTGTAAGGAGAATAAAGATCTATGCCCTGCCAAGGAGCCTCACAGAAAGGCCCACTCCTAGTCTATTGAGAAGGAAGACCCATAGGGCCAACCAATCTGACAATGGGGTACTCCATCCAGCAGAAACTATAACACAGGAATGTGGTGTCCCATGATAACAGAATGGACAAAGGCAGGGGCCACCACTCCCAGAAGTCCTACAATTTTGAAACCGAAAGGGTAAAAGAGGGTTATTATTAATTGAGCTCACCTTCCCATTATTAATAAAATGCTTACATACCATTTTCCCACCCATATCAAGATCTTTGTTTAAGCTATGGCTTCTGCATGAAATCTCCTTCCTTTCCTTTTGCTCTACAGGTAATGTTCATGTTACATTGAGATGCATTTGAGTTATGTATGGTGTTGGAGGAGAATATTAAAAGTCCCATGGACTGCCAAAAGAACAAACCAATCTGTGTTGTTAGTACAGCCAGAATGCTCTGAGAAGCTAAGATAGTGATACTTCACCTGTCTTACTCTGGACATATTATCAGGAAGGACCAGTCTCTGGAGAAGGACATCATGTTTGGTAAACTGGAGGATCAGTGAAAAAGAGGAAGGCCCCCAACGAGATGCGCTGGCATAGTGGCAGCAGCCATGGATGGGCTCAAGCATAGCAAAGATTGGGAGGTTGGTACAGGACTAGGTATGTTTTGTTCTGTGCACGGGGTCGCTGTGAGTTGGTACCAACTCGATGGCACCTAATAGCAACAACAACAATGCTCACTGATCTTTCAAGCACCACTTCTTCTAGGAAATCTGCCCAGCACAATATCTTTGAGAAGAGTTAACTGTTGTCTCTCTGGTGTTCCCACTGTCCCCCTTATTGCAGCCACTGTATCATTCTATTGCTCTCGTTTGCTGACATGCCTTTTTCCACCAGATCAATGTTTTTCTCAAATTATAGGTCATAAACCATTAGAAAATTATGAAATCAATTTACTGGATGGTGACCACCAGCATTTTTAAAGATTAAATATAAAATACCAGAATGTAGCACACAGTGGGGAGTGTGGTGGCTTCATACAATAAGCATTGAACGGCAAATTACAAGATTCATGGCTTGAGCCCACCAGCTGCTCCATGGGAGAAAGATGGGGCTTTCTATACAGGCTCACTGTGAGTCAGAACCCACTCGATGGTACTTAACAACAACATCATACACAGTACATCATTATTTTGTGTGATATTTGTTTCAGTAATAAGTGTGTGCCTCTATTGGGTTGTGATGTCAAATGTCTTTCTTCTTACAAATTGTGACCAAGTCATTAAAAATGACTACACTCTATGTTCTTCAAGGACCATGTCTTTTTTGTAGTTTTAGATCCTTAAAACCAAGCAGAATAATAAATGCATAATACTCACTCAATAAATGTGTTGCATGTACCAAGCACTATGCATTTTTTTATTTCACTGAATCCTTAACCCAAAAATCATGTAAGGTATATCAGTCCCACTTCACAGATTTGGGAAAACGAGCTGAGAGTGAAGTGAATTGCCCAAGATGTCTAACTAGCAAGTGGCAGGTGTAGAATCCCCTTTCTGGGTCTCTGCCTCACTTCTGTTCCATCCTTCTCAAAAAGTGAATGAAAAAGAAGAAGTACTTTGCTAACTATATAGCCATCATCCACTGGAAGCCAAGGCTGATCTCTGTCTGTCCTTGCTTCCTTTTCCTTCCACATTCTCATTCCTGGCACCTGTGCCTACCTGAGCCTCGGAGCCTGGGGTGACAGGGTCAGCCCCAGGGATTATGGGGACAAAAACTAGGCTTTCATAAAACTAGGGCCATCTGGAGATCATTTCATCCATTCCTCTATGCATCAACAGTAATAAGATTGCAGTCTCCTCTGTTAAGAGAAGAAAGAAATCATACACCAATTACTGGCATAAACCAACATGTTGGGAGTTTACTATTTTAGTCCTTCTGAGATGGTATAAGGATGTGAATCAAGGGACCAGGACTTGGTTCCTCCCCATCCACTCTTTTGCTATGTGTCCTTGGCATGACGTATCTTCTCTCTGCACCTTGGTTTCCTCTTGAGAAGCCAATCATCACAGAATTCTTCTTCACACTATCATCCTTGCTGGTCTCTGTTCCCAAGGTCACCTCCCAGGGTCAGAGACAAAGAATGCCCTGGCCCTTCCCTACATCCTGGAGTGAGGCTGCAGCACACAAAAGAGCAACCGCTAGCTGAGGCACACCCCGGGAAGAGGAAAACCAGGAAGGACCCTGCTGTGTGTTTATGAAATTGATGAGCAGCTGCTTCCTTTGCCCAGCCCACAGTGATGGCAGCCTGGCCCTCCCCTGACCCCTCCCAGGGCCCCATAATTTGCCATCTGTTAGAGGGGTCAGGGAAGAGGCGGCCAGATATTCAAGTTGTCACCAGACAGGAAATGAACCGATGTCTGTCTCTTCATCCAAGTCCCTGGATTAATCCAGTGGGCGGGTATGGTGAGCTCAACTACAGTGTTCTTGCCTTGGGTCCAGGTGACTATGCATGAAGGTGGGAAGGAGACTGTGAGGGTCAGTATCTGCCTGTGTTGGCCTCTGTCTGTCTTTCTGTGATTCTGAGTGCTGCTGGACCGAAGACAGACTAAAGGATTCTCTATATATCTGAGGGCGGAGTGCAGTAGCTCTGTACGATAACTTCCACATTCTCATTCCTAGCACCTGTGCCTACATGAAGTTGGTGGTTCGAGCCCACCAGCTGCTCCATGGGACAAAGATAAGACTATCTGCTCCTGCAAAATTTTACAGATTTGGAAACCCTATATATGACAACGAGATGGATCGGCCAGGTGGCATCATTGATGGACTCAGGGGTGGCAGCGGTGGTGAGGTTGGCCCAGGATCGAGCATTGTTTCGTTCTGCTGTGCATGGGGTCGCTATGAGTTGGTTCCGACTAGATGGCACCTGACAACAACAACAATATATGACTCATTATGAGTCAGAACTGATTTGACAGCACTTAACAACAACACGGCACTGTAGGATAAGCACTGGACTACAAGGTCGGTTTGAACCACAAGGCTGGTGGTTCAAACTCACCAGCCACTCCTCAGAAACCCTATATAAGTTGCTATGAGTCGGAACTGACTCCGTGGCATTTAACAAAAATGAGTATGACTGTGTTCACTCACTTATCTATCTTGGCTGTGGCCTGACAGCTTTGTGTGTGTGTATGCCTGTCCTATCTGACCCACTTGTCTGTACCCATGCATTGAGTCGGTGACGCTGTGTATGTATTGTGTCTCTGCTGGGTCCCAATGTCTTCTCTCTCTGGAAAGGGCATAACTAGTGAACGGTGAGGAAGGAGATCAGACCCACTCCAGGCTGGCCTGTGCTTTATGTCTACACAAGTCGGCTTGCTGCGGCAGGACCTACTCTCAGCAGACCCAGGTAAAAGTGCTTGGTTGTCACAGCCTGTTGCCTAAAGCTCTTCAGGTCTGAACCAACATTCTAGAGTTACACACTGCATCTGTTGGGGTGCATGCCATGATTTCCAAAGGGAACACCCTCACAAACATTATAGGGACACAGCCCATATAAGAAGGCAGGTCCAGCTTAGCTGCAACAAAATCAGCTGTGTTGTAGAATCTCTGTGGAAAAGGTCATGGAGTTACAGGGCATTCAAGAACATGAAGAAACTTGGCTCAGATGAAGAAACTTGGCTCAGAGAGGAAGTGTTCTGCTTGCGGCACAAGCTAATTCCTCATTCATTTTTTTTAAAGCAATGCTTATCAAGCACGTATTGAATGTTAGCTGATGTACTAAGCACTGAGAATGACAAATCAGAAAATGAAGCCAGGGATTGTGCCATTAAAGTACCACAGTCTAGTTAGGGAGACAGACGTATGTGGCAGGCAATTATGATGGAACAGGCTAGATGCTATAGAAGGAGAGAGTACAAAGGACCACGGAGCGCTTGGAGAACATCAGGCATTTGTGTCTACAGGGATCACCAGGAAGGTGTGTGGTAGGCTGAGCAATGTCCCTCCACCCCCAAAGATATCCACATCCTAACCCCTGGAACCTGTGAATAAATAGCAAATAGGATCATGAGACAGGGGAGGTAATGCTGGAGTACATGGGTGAACCCAATATAATCACAAGCGTCTTTATAACAGAAGGAGATGTGATGAAGGCGGCAGAGGCCAGAGAGACAGAGAGATCCAACTATGGAGGAACGGACCATGAGCCAAGGAGTGTAGATGATCTCTTGTTAGTTGCCCTAGGGTTGATTCGGACTCACAGTGACCCCCATGTGTGTAGAATACGACTGCTCCATAGGGTTTTCAAGGCTGTGACCTTTCAGAAGCACATCACCAAGCCTGTCTTCTGAGGCAGCGCTGGGTGAGTTTGAACCACCAATCTTTTGGCTAATAGCACTGTTTGCACAATTCAGGGGACTCGTAGACATCTCTAGAATTGGAAAAGGTAAGGATTCTTTCCTAGAATGTCTAGAAGGAACATAGACCTGCCAACACCTTTATTTTAGTCCACTGAATTGAGACCCTTTTTGAACTCCTGACCTCTAAAACTGTAAGAAAAATAAATCTGTGTTGCTTTAAGCCACTAAAGTTTGTGGTCAATTGTGACAGCAGTCATAGGCTACTAATCAAAAGGTTTAGTCTGAGATGAAAGGTATAGGACCCCACACTCCATTAATTGGACCAGGCAGAGAAGCAGAACAGCTCTCCAAGATAAGAGCTCAGGCTGTTGGGAAAATATCAAGAAGCTGGAGAGAAGGGGCTATGGAGAGGTGTCAGAAGGCGAGATACTCAAAAGAAGCTTGGTCCTGGCTGTTTGTTGGACTGCTTGGGATCAACTGGCTGCTCTACCTTCTCTCTTGCATGACCTTCTTAATCTCTCTGCTCATTTATTACTTCAATGAGGACAAAAATGGAAACTTCAACATAGGATTTTGGGAGGACTCAAGAAGATGATCTGTGCAAACTACAAACATTGTGGCACTCATTTATTTGTCGTTGTTAAGTGCCCTCGAGTCGGCTCTGACCCATAGTGTAGGGTTTCCGAGGAGCAGTTGGGGAGCTTCAACCATCAAACTTGCAGTTCAAACGGCTTTGGAGTCTGGCGTATTCACCCACAGCGCCACACCAGGATGCCACTCATTCAGTTAGCCCTCAGTAAATATCATTGTTGTCCTTAAGTGCCATTGAATTGGTTCTGACACACAGGGACCCTGTATAGGTTTTCCAAGGAGAAGCTGGTGGGTTTGAACTACTGGCTGTGTGGACAGCAGTCCAGTGCTTTGCAACAATTATTTCTCTGTTAAGTGAATGAGGAGTCCACACAGGCTTAGCTTAAAGAGTACCTGGCGGAATGGGAAAGGATTCCAGGATTCTGGGCCCCCTCTGCAGTGGTCATACTGTATTGTCTCTTCCTTGACCCTTTTAGTCCCAGGAGCTATCTCTGCATTTCCAGAACCATTCAGAATAGTCACATTCTCAGGGGGGAACAGAGGTTGGCTTTTCACCCTGGGATTTACTGGGGTAAGCATCCCTAATGTTGGTGAAAAGTTCTGTTACATGGCAACAGCAGAGCAGAGGCCACGGGCTCTGGCCTGAGCTGCAGAGCGCTAGCTACGTTACATAACTTGAGGGAAATCCCTGGTAAAGCTGCAAAACCTGTGAGGTAGATGGCTTTCGTCCTCCTCAGTTTCCTGTCTCTAGACACCTGGCATCCTACAATGGTGCCTTGGTTCTCTGGATCTCGTGAACCTGCTTGTCCCTACTTCAAGCCAGGAATCCTGGGGCATCGCTTCTGTCTCCCACACAACTAAAACTAGAACCACATCATCCTGGGATCTTACAATAAGGAAGGGCACATTGCTTTCTTTCCTCCACTCAAGCTCTCACACTCAGCAGTTACAGATACCTCCTTCACCCTAGCCTTCTCTGATGGCTTCCTGACAAGAATCACTCAGTGCTGGGAGTCAAAGCCAGGCAAGACCTGGCACTGTGTGCCAGGCTGGGTGTCAGACACTACAGGCTAAATGATGAATACGATAGAGTCCCTGTCGTCACATGTTCACAGCTGAATGGGCAAAAGACTGGAAGACATATTTATCATCCCTCCCCAAACCATCTTCCCATTGTATAACAACAGACTTTCAAACTGAAAAGAATGATTGTCTCAGCCCAAAGGGATGGGAAGGACTCCGTGACACCCTGAAATTATACTCTAAACAGCTCCTTTTGCTGCATAAGCCTCAGGTTAACTCCGGCTGGCCTTTAACACCAATCATCTTCTTTTCTCCTTGCAAAGAAAGTGCAGAGTGAAAAGCTTGGGAGCAGGTGTCTGTTAGCCCTTTGACCTCGGATGACTTCAGTCTCAGCTACCTCATCTTTAAAATGGTTACAGTAAATGAAGTATCTAGAACAGTGTTAGCAGATAATACCAGATAATACCCACCCCGCTACTGCTGAGCTGATTCCAACCCACAGTGACCCTGTACAACAGGGTAGAACTACCCCATCGGGTTTCCGAGCTTGTAAATCTTACATAAGTAGACTGCTCCATCTTCCTCCTGTGGAACAGCTGGTGGATTCAAACCAGTGAACTTTCAAATTGCAGTCCAGTATTTAACCACTGTCAGGCTCCTTAGCAGCAAGCAGGTAATTACAAATGCCAGAACCAAATTCCTATCCTGTGCTTCAGCTAGAGTCAAACAGGATCAAAATGAGACTCTCAGCTCTGTCTGAGAAGTAAAGCCTTAGTCCTTCCAGAAACTTTGTAGGATTGCACGTGCCCAGGGCTCTAGGATATAAAAGCGAGGAAGACTACAAAGCATCTCCCACCTTTTAATTTTTTTAATAGGGGGTACAGGAGACTCCAATTAGTGCAGTGGCGCCAAGAAGGTTACACCAACAGGCTGTCCTCCTGCTGAGAGCAAAGCTCAGAAGGGCACAGTCTGC
Organism: Chrysochloris asiatica; assembly: GCF_000296735.1. Taxonomy (NCBI): domain Eukaryota; kingdom Metazoa; phylum Chordata; class Mammalia; order Afrosoricida; family Chrysochloridae; genus Chrysochloris; species Chrysochloris asiatica. Next base: position 23,774,282 of record NW_006408544.1, read on the forward strand.
AAAGGGTTACCCTTTCAGGCAAACTCCCATCCCCCACTGTCACATGGCCTTAAAGGGCCAGGCCCCCGCAGAACACACTGGTCAGTGACAGCTGCTTTCATTAACTGTTCTCTCCAAACTTTTCTCTTTTGGGGCCCTGTCTTAAAAAAAAAAGGAAGGAAGGAAGGAAGAAATGACAAAAGTCATCAAAGCAGCCAAGATAATCCCTCAGGTTAGGATTCCCATGATCCCCAAGCAGCCCCATCCCCACCCCACCCCACCCCACGGCAAGTAATTCAGATGCTACTTTCTTCATAGTGCCCATTCAGATCATCCCAACTCTTTCCCCCCTTTCTTAACTAAAAGACACTGTATCAGGCCCTTGCTTGCCCATGGAAGCACCCTGTATAAATTCCTATCATGGTCTGATGAGCGGTCTCAGATTGCAGTTCCTGCTTTCTGCTTGTGTGGGTCAGCAGCTCAACTGGGAATTTTTGAAAGCAAGGAACATGCTTTATTCATCCCCACGCATTTAAGGGAATGTTCCCTACAGCATTCTCAAGAAAGGTTTGAACAACTCATGATTCCAGATTCTTGTTTGTGTCCTTTGAGGTAGGAACCCTAAGAGGCCTTAGTAAGACTGAGGAAGATAACATAGAGTCCCTGCTCATAAGAAACCTATCACAACACACTTCAACAATCTCACTAGCTGTGACAGAGGGAAATGGGGAGAGGTGGCTAAAGGGAGACAAGGGCTGCAGTCAACCTTCGGAATCAGGTGGATGAGTGCTCTCTTGTTTGTAATTGTTTCTGTGAATGAGCAACAATTATACTGGCAACAATACAACTGACAGGTGTGGCACTTAAGCATCCAGCCACTGTTATTCTGGAAACCCTGCTGCCTGAGAACTTCCCTGAGCAGGCCCAGGCTTGGACAATATTAACTATGTATGTTGAATAAGGGCCTCAAACGTTAAAGAAAGCAGGAAAAGCAAAGATGACCAAGGAAATGGAGACAGGTGGAATGCCTTGCCTCTCTCCCCCTAGAGACTCAGAGGTAAAGTATGTGAAAGGGGCAGCCGATCCGTTTGGAACATATCCGAATGCAGCCCATCCCTACGCCATTCTCCAGGGAGCTCTGTAGCTTTCTGTGCAAGGCCCTGAGTCTGCATCTAGCCTCTGACTTGAAGATGTGCTCAAGATACCCAGGAGGTCACAGAGGAGAAGGTGAATATTTTGCAAGAGGCTGAGATCTACTCAATAGTAAATGTCTGTCAAAGCAGCATGCAAGCAGATGAGTCATGAGGCTCAAACTCTGCTGCTAACATAGCATGTGACATGAGCAAGCTTCTTCCCCTCCCCACCCTGCATTTCCTCATCTATAAACACGAGGGTGGTGGTGGTGGTGGTGGTGGTTATGTGCTGTGGAGTTGGTTTCAACTCACAGCGACCCTGCACAGGGTTTCCGAGGCTGTAAATCTTTACGGAAGCAGAAAACCTCATCTTTCTCTTGCAAAGCAGATGGCAGAATCAAACTGCTGACCTTGAGGTTAGCAGTCTGACTCGTAACCCACTATGCTAGCAAACCCTAAACCTCTTCTAACACCAGCGAGTTGGACAATATTTAAGGTCCTTTCCAATTCCATCTATGATTCCATGAGCCATTCATTATGTGGAGTAAAGGACTTATAGACCATGTCTGAAGAAAACTCGATATCCAAGATCCCTTCAGATTCCAACAATCTATGAGTACATGAGCCACCTATGTTGGTGGAGTAGTGGATTTACAGAATGTGCTTGATTAAAAGTCACAGGATGGAAGGAAGTAGGAATTATTCTCATTTTACTGAAGAGGCCCTGAGGTAGGTGACTCTTCAGAGCCCAACAGGGAACAGGACTGAGTGCACTCTGGCTTTAGTCACTGAGGTGGAAACACTTCACAAGCAAGCACTCTATGATTGAGCTTGCATACCGAGGGCAAGAAACCACTTACTATGCAGCAGGCCACCAGGGCTCCTTGCACAAAACCTGCCAGGACATCACTGGGATGGTGCTTGTGGTCAGAGACACGTGACAGTCCTGTGTAGAAGGCCATCATTATCAGGGTGAACTGCAGGAGGGGCCGGAGTAAGCGAGCACCTCGCCAAGTGAAGCGAGCCTGCAGGTACAGCTGGAAGGAGAGAGAAAAGGGGTAGGCATTGAGTGACATCCCATTCACCTGCATTGTACCACCCACTGGTCAGAGTCCACACACTCTCCTGATGAGGTCTGCGAACCACCAGACCACTGGTGGGTATACTGTAGAAGGAGCAGTTAACTTAGACATGACCTTAAGCTAGTTCTTTAAATTCTCAACTTTAATTCCTATACTAAAGGATTTATAGACTATGTCTGATGAAAACTCAGTATCTAAGATTCCTTTCAATCCCAACCATCTATGAGTCCACAGAAAATTATCTAACGGATAAGAAAAATAGTTTACCACCTAGAGAGGGTCAAACAAAATAATACATATAGATAGTCTTAGCAATCCTGCTTGGCACATAAAATGAAAACAAAATGGTTGTGGTCACGTCATTTCCAACTCAGGGTGATCCCACATAAGTCAGAGCAGAACTTTACTCCACAGGGTTTTTGACGGCTGACTTTTTCTAAGTAGATTGCCCAGACTTTCTTTGAAGGCGCCTGTGCATAGAATTGAACCTTCAAACTTTTGGTTAGCAGCTGAGTTCATTAACCTTTTGCACCACTTAGGTGCATAGTAAGTACTTCTGTTTCAAAGGAAAATATCTACAGCACCACACCATTACAGATCTGGAATCCTGGTGTTATGCAATAGAATAACAAGATCGCTAGTTCAACTCCACCAGCTGCTCCTTGGAAAGCCTATACAGGGTCGCTATGAGTTGGAAATGACTGGGTAGCACTAATCAACATTAGTACAATTACAAATCTATGGAGTCTGAATGAGAATATAAGGAAACACATAAACCAACAAGACAATGCCAGAGAACTTTCAAATAAAGGTTGACAGACACTGAACTGGGTGGGATAGAAGATTAACCTGCTGAAGAAAACTGGGGGGAAAAAAACAACAGTAAAACACCCCTGACTGTAGCAAAAGAAGTTGCAATGACGTCAACTGGGCATTGTCCCATTGGAGTTATCTGGCTGCAGTTTCCGTTCTAACCTCTGGGCACAACCTACTTCCCAGGTTCCTGTGGGAACTCAGGGAATGAGAAGGAAGAGGCAATGGGACAAGGGGGAACTTCCGACTACAAATCAAAGCACTCCAGAAGCCAGGAGAAAAGGGAAGAGAGTACAAGGAGGGGCCTGATGGCCTAAAGATAGACCTGGGACAGTGGCAAAGGCGTGACTTGGCCCTTCCTGAGACAAATGGACACCTTCCTTTTGGAAGTACGTTGTGAGGAGACAAGGCGAGTGGAATATCCCCGAGTCACTCACTCTGGACTGTGCAGGGTCAGTCTACAGAACTGAATCTTCAGCTACTTGGGAAACCATTTCAAAAACAGTCAGACAATTTTATAGTCATTTCGAAATTATGCAACTGTATTATTAGAAAATCTAAGAGCAGCCAATTTTCAAAAAGGAGAGAGATTGCATTGATGTTGTTGGCTGCTACCTGAGTGACTGAATATCCTCCAAAGACTTGCAGGAAGACTTGGGGGGTGGGGGGGAATATTATCAAAACAATCTCAAACACCAAACTTGTGGAACTAACCAGGGAAAAAGAAGGCAGATGCTGAGGGCACAAATTGACAAATTGTAATTCCTATCTATGGAACCTACAAGAAAATAAGTAAGTAAGCTACAGTGTCTTCTAGGGGCTGTGGAAGAAGTTGAGGGACTAGTGTCAGTAACTAAAGAGAATCTGCAGTGACTAGGAGCTTGCTGAGTTAAGAGGATATTAATAAGGGTTATGTAATGCACACAGAGTGATGGTGTTGGGGCCAACAATCAAAGTTCACAAAAACAAGTAGTTTAGTCTAGATAGGTAGAAAAGTGGGTGTGTGAGGGGATGATGAAAAACAGTGGCTGGAAAGGCAAGCAGAGACCAGATTATTAAGTGCCTTGGATACCAACTAAAGAATTAGTTCTTCATTCAGTAGGCCAGTGTTTCCCAAAGCATATTCCATGGAAAATGAAGTGTCTTGCAATAATAATGAAAAAAAAAGAAAGAAATAGTAAATGCTCTATATTAAATCCTTATTTTGGTGATTTGCAATGCTTATAAGACAATGGAAAAATAATGTGGTTGCCTTTCAAGTGCTCTAAGCAGACCTAGGTCACTATTGTTGTTGTTGTTAAGTGCCGTCGAGTCGGTTCCGACCCATAGCGACCCTGTATAGGGTTTCCGAGGCTGTAAATCTTTACGGAAGCAGAAAGCCTCATCTTTCTCCCGCAGAGCAGCTGGTAGTTTCGAACTGCTGACCTTATGGTTCGCAGCCCAATTTGTAACCACTACGCTACAGAGCTCCTTAGGTCACTATAGTCAATATTAAAGTCATAGCAAATCCAGAGTTTACACCAAAGTCTACTTCTTGTTTTTATGGAAATCACCTAACAAATGGGAAGGCAGCAGACTGCCATCAGGAATGAAAAGACCCCCTGTTTTAGGGGAGTGGGAATAGGGATGATGTTGGTCTAACTCTGCTCAGCAAGAGTCTTTAGGACAATGGTGAGATCAAGGCGCAGGAATATTCCATTTGCAGTGTGCTTATTATGGTCTGGCCATGTTCCAGCTATTCTTGGCAGTGCGTAGGAGAAAGCACATACATTTTAATCAGAAAATCCTGACTGAGCCTCAGTTTTCTCATATATAAATTATATGAGAAATATCAAATAATATTTATGTTATATATATAAATAGGTTTCCAAACCACTATCTTCCAGAGTTATTGTAAGAACTGATGATGTAGATCAAGTGCCTGATATACTCAAAAATTGTTGTTGTTGAATCAAGTCTATTGCAACTTATAGCAACTTCATGTGTTATAGATTAGAACTGCCACATAGGGTTTTCTTGGCTGTAATCTTCATGGGAGCAAATTGCCAGGTTTTCTCTTGCAGAATCCTGGGGTGGGTTTGAACTTTGGTTAGCAACTGAGCACCTGTGCTACCAGAGCTCCTTGCTCAACAAATGGTGGTGGTGGTGGTGATGTGTCGTGGAGTCGGTTCCAACTCATAGTGACCCTGTATAGAGTTTCCAAGGCTGTAAATCTACCAGAGAGTGGCTGGTAGATTAGAACAGCTGATCTGTTCTAATAATCCACTACGCTAGATGATTTTATTATCTAACCACGTTTCTTCATTTGAACCAGCATGCCCAAGATGTATTTATGTCCCTCATTGAAGAAGATGCAGGTTCTTAGAAACGGCTTTCTCAAAACCCAACCCTTCCCCCAGCCTGTAGATGTAGACTTTAGGCCAATGGCCTTGGGAGTCAGGGTGGGGCAGAGGAAGGGTGGGCTTCCCTACAGGACAAGGTACACATCTCCCCTTCCACTGTGGCTAGAGCTTAATAAAAAGGGAAGGAAAAAAAAAACTACTTGAGAGGAACTTGAGGCGAGAGGAAGAGAAGAGTCATCAGAATAGCTTCAGGAAGGGAGTGCTTATGATTGAGAATGGAGTAGGGGGCCATGGGAAAAGAATGCATTTGGGAAGCAGTCAGGCATGCGATTACAGTCACCCAAGGGAGGGAAGCTTGCTCCCCCAGATGCATCAGTGACTAACACATTTATTGAAGAATGCCTCAAGAAATCGGGGTTGACCCTGGAGTCTGTACCTGGTGCTCTGGGAGAGAGCCTTGAAGTAGTTAAGTGTATTTTGAGGTGAGCCAGTACTCCTGGGTGGCACTGAAGGATGAACACTGGACTGCAAAACACAAGATCAGCAGTTCAAACCAACCAAGATGCTCCTCAGAAACCCTACACAGGGTCACTACCAGTCAGAACTGACTCGATGGCTTAACAACAAATATAAGTCCTGATTCTAGTCTTGGTTCTACCACTTACTGTAGGTCACTTTAGCAAGGTGCTGAATCCTTCTAAGACTCAGTGTCCTCATCTATTAAATAGAACAGTATCTTCTCAGTGAGGAAAGATCAAATGAGACAATCTGCCTAGTTCTCTGTCTGAGACGAAAAGCATTCAATACTCTCCAGAAATTGAGGGCACCCTTTTTCTATTGGTGAATGAGCTGTATTCAGTGACTGTGGTTTTCTCCAAAACAAGTAAATTACTAACTGGAGAGAGGTTGCGCAACCACCTTCCATCCAGAGGTTACAACCCAATTTGCGACAAAGTTGGTGACCACAGGCTTTGAAATTGATCAAAGGATCAGATAACTCCATCCCCGTCCCACACCAATCAGCTAACTAGAGCCATTCCACGTCAGAATGGAGGGTGTTTGGTTTTGTTTTTTAATGTTATTTATCTTGTTGTTGAAAAGTGGAGGGAGCTTAAAGTCATACACTCCCAGGGCTGCGCCTCACTCGGATCAGTGTCCTGAGGTTGCTGTCCCTGATTCATGGGGACTTCATGCACAATGACACCAACACTGTCTGGTCCTGCACCATCCCCCTGTGGGTTGCATACATAGAGTTTCACTGGCTGATTTTTCAGAGGTAGATCGCCAGACTCTTCTTTTCTTCCCAGTTCATCTTAGTTTGGAAGTTCAGCTGAAAACTGTTTAGCAACACACAGTGTCCACTATAGATGCGTGGGGTTGTGTATGACGAGGAGCATTCGGCAGGAATTGAACCCTGGTTACCCACATAGAGAGGAGCCCTAAGGGCACAGCAGGATAAACACTGGACTGCTAACTGCAAGTTCAGCAGTTCAAACTGACCAGCTGCTCTGTTCCTGTAAAGATTTACAGAACTGGAAACTCTATAAAGGGTTGCCCTGATGGAACTTATTTGATAGCAGTGGCCTTGGGTTTGGGATCTCCCACATGGAAGGTGCGAATCGAACCACAGAACCACCGATGCCTCTCCTAGAAAGCTTTATTCTCTTGGAAACCCAAGCCTGGGATGTTATGTAACTCTGGAGACTCTCTCTGTTCTTGCTCCAGAGTTGCACCTAAGTCAGGAGAGGAGGTCAAACACTCCGATTTCATGTTCCTGCCCTGGACCAAAAGAGCAAGGAGATTTTTCCAGACTCAGAATTCCTACAGATATTTCAGTTAAGTCCAAAACACCCTGAAATGGGTGATTAAAACGGAAATAAGCTGACCCAAATCAGAAAGATTGAATCACTGATTCACTTCTCTGTCATCAGCAGCCCTGAATCCTTTACTAGATTTGAAGCTCTTCCCTGCTATCTATCCTGGACAAGTCACTCTGTTTCTCCAGATTTCTGATTTCTTTTATACAAACCAGGGAATTTGTTCATTGGAAAACATGTTATAAGCATCTATTATGCTTTGTTGTTGTTGTTGTTGTTAAGTGCCGTCGAGTCGGTTCCAACCCATAGCGACCCTGTACAGGGTTTCCGAGGGTGTAAATCTTTACGGGAGTAGAAAGCCTCATCTTTCTCCTGCAGAGCGGCTGGTAGTTTCGAACCACTGACCTTAAGGTTCACAGTCCAATTCGTAACCACTACGCTATGCTTAAAACTGTATAAAAGACTTTTGTTGTTATTAAGTGGAGTCAGTTCTGACTCACAGTGACCCCTGTATAGGATTTCCGAGGAGCGGCTACAGAGCTTGAACCACTGATCTTGCAATTTAGACAACCTTGCAATCCAGGGCTTATTCTACAGCGCCATACCAGGACTTAGACATGCATAAAATATGTTCTGACAAGAAAAAAGAACATACTCTTAACCCCCTTTTTTTTGCACCAGGATTTTGCTTCCAGTTGCTAAAATAAAATGGCTGCCTGTGGTCATGAAGATTATTACACAATGGTCTATGTTAGTCCCTAAATATAATACAGGTGAAAGTGCCTGCCACACAGAATATACTCCATAAAGGCAGTTCTCCTCTCCCCACTGGTCCTGATTTCAAAATGGAGACCCTGTGGAATTCCAACAAAACCTCCTTAGAAAGTTCTGATTGAATTCAAGCATGCTTCTCTGGTCTGAAGCAGCAGTCATGTGGGCTGAGTCATGCGCTCACACTGTCTCCTTGCTAAGTCATTTGTGTTTCCTTCAGTGATTTGCATACTGGTGAAACAGGTCTGTACTGTCCTCTCGCTTCATTTCCATCACTCCTGGGACAGCTCTGTTAAGAGTGAAAAGGAGGCTTTGTCCTTCCTTATGTCCTTGTCTACCCTCTTCCTGGAAGCCAATCCAAATCACAGGCACCCATAGTGAGAAACTTTCTCCCTTCTCTGAGTTCCCCATGGCTCTCATTTGACTCTGGTCTACATACCTGGTGGCTCACCTACATGGTACGTGTCTAACTAACCCACATGGTATGTGTGGAAACAGAACTTCTCTCTGCAATTTCACAATTTAACTACGCAATTGTTTCTACTTCAATACAGGTGCATGTCCTTTGACGTCTGTGCAGACAACACGTGACCATACATATATGCCTGTGGTCCCAGAAAGTTTTCTTTCTGATTGTTTGCTTGTTTATTAGAGGGAAAGCAGATTTCCTTTTGTTTATTATTTCCCCTGTGGTTTTAATGATCCCAAATCAAGATTCCAACAGCACTGGTCTATTGGTAGGAAATAGGCAGATGAGGCAGGCACACGGTTGTGGGAAGAGGCTCTCAGATTTTGTCTGGAGTGTTGCAGGGCCTGGGCTGCTCCTGCTCAGGTGTGCAGAACAGCAGGTGGGGTAAAGTGCATTCCACTCTCTCCATTCCAGCCTCTGCCATCAGCAGCAGCAATGGCAATAGTGACAACCAGTATGACTGGAAGTGGGCTCCCATAAGGTTTACAACAGGTTGTGATCCATAGGACTTCCACTGGCATTTTTTTGCAGCTGTAGAGAGCTAGGCCTTTATTTGTAAGTCCGTGTTTGCTTAGAATCTCTGCTGAAATCTGTTCACCATAATTCAGTATGTTATTTACACAATGTCCAAATCACATAACGTTCTATTTCACAGTAGGTACCTGGTGTGGCTAATGTACTGGATTGCAAAGTCAGTCTGAACCGCAAGGTCTGTGGTTCAAGTTCACCAGTCCCTCCTTGGAAACCCTATACAGGGTCACTATGGGTCAGAACCAACTCGACGGCACACAACAGCAATCCTGGACTAAAGGACAACCTGCCAGGGTTCCATCTGGAACTTCAGGCTCTTTGTAGCCCTTGATTACACACATTCATAAATGCTGTCACCTGAGACACAGTGTACAGGTCTGGTAGGGGTTAGGATAGAGTGCCCTGTGCCCTGATCTTTGAATTGTCTAGTGTTTGTCATAGCAGAGTTCATGGTGTACCTCACTAGCACACCTTGTAGCAGAGTTACTAACCCCCCACACACCCCCAGTGAAAGCACCTATCCAACGGCACCTGCGGTTGTTTACTTTTCCATCTTTCCACAGAAAATTGTGAGCAAGTTCTGTGTTTTCAGGTCCTCCAGCAGGGTCCAGCACACAGTAGATCATACACTGTATCATGCCCACTTGGGTAACATCCGGTCACATATATGCCCATGGTTCTATAACAAGAATGTTGCTATGCTGTTAAATGCCATTGAGCCAGATCCAACTCATATCTACCCTGTAGAGGGTTTCTGAGGAGCGGCTGGTGAGTTTGAACCACTGACCTTGCAGTTATCAGTCCAGTGCTTACCCTACAACACCACACCAGAACTCCAAGGCTATAATAGAATTCAGAAAGCCTGATTGGAGAACAGGATGTAGGGAACACAACAGCCACAAGCTGCACTTTATCTCGTGTCTATACAAAACAACTGCAATTCCAGGTGGTGAATGGTACAGTACGTGCGCAAAGGGGCTTCAACAAGTTCATGGGGAAATTCCATCATCTCTTAATTCCATTTTTCCTTTAGTGTTTTGAAGCCCCATTGTATAGCCTACCATACCGATGTCTTGATAGTCCTAATAAAAACCTATGTCACTGGTCTTTCTATCCAAAATGTTCACAGTATGACAGTGTATGCTTTGACTCACAGGCAACAGCCTCCAGTCCCGTGCACCACGTTGCCTCTTGAGTGTTGTACCCTTATCTCTGACTGATATTCTTTAGAAAATCTTACTGTGAAGTGCATGATGGCTCCCAAAGGCAGAAATCCAGTTCTGGTGATAGCAGCAGCAAGAAGGAAATGAGCAGTAGTGACGTGGAAGTGATCAGTAAAGTAGTAGGCTATTCAACAACACGAAAGTGGAAAATCAATGAAGGCTACTGCTCAGCCATCACAATGAGAATCTTCTCCAAGTTGTTAAAGGATTAGTTCCACTGAATGCTACAAGGCTAATGAAAAGGCAACAGGACCCTAAATCAGATATGGGGAAACGGCTAATGATGTAGACAGAGAGCTAAAGTGGACTGTCATGCTAAGACACAAGCTTGTTTAAAATGCGTGAAGAAAAAGCAAAACTAAGCTATGATATGGTGGTCACATGATGTCAAATCACATAATGTCCTATTTTACAGAACATATATCATGGATATTAAGCAAGGTATGACAATGGATGGATGGATGGATGGATGGATGGATGGATGGACAGATAGATAAGTATGGTAAGGAGGAAAAAAAGGAAAAATATCTGATGCAATGGTTTAGTCCTTTTGGCAACAACAATCTTATTCCTGTCTTATTGTTGGCATTTTATCAGATCCCAGGCTCTGTGGGAAGACGATGCCTCACAGTATACCAGATCCCAATGCTTCAGGATTTAAACATGCTCAATGACTAACAACCACAGGCCGGAGAATGTGGCTGTTAGAATGCAGCCACTTCCCTGTTTCCTTGGTACCCAACAAAGCCTCGCTCAGATTCATAAAAAGTTCTCAGAAGGCACCACAGAGAAGAGAAGAGGTAATAGTTCAGTGAAGAGGCCCCTCATGGACCTATCAAGTATGTGATGGGGCAACAAACAATCAGAAGTCCTAATTGCAGTGGAAAGGAACATAACCTAGAGGTGGGGTTCATTCATTCATCAGATATTTACTGAATACTTATTATGTGTCATGCACTTCTTTGGAAAATAAAGACATAGTAATTAATAAGGAAACAAAATCCCCTGCCCCTCTATAAGGTTTACAGTTTAGTTGGAGGTGACTGTAAGTGAGGTGACAAATAAATGACTATAGAACATTTCAAACGAGCTACAAAAGGGAACAGGCAGTATGGGAGGAGGAGGTTTCATTTTTTCAGGTCATGGAAGGCATCTCTTTAAAAGTACCTGAAGATCCCCAGGAAACATCAAAGCAAGTGGTCGGGTCCCCTCAAAGCAAACCCCCTTCCAAGACTAAGACTCAACGGAAATACGCGCTCTGATTGGTGACCACTCACATCACCGATAGGGGGAAGTGGGGTAAAAGCAGCAATGAAGAGGCACACTAAGCCCTACAATATTCGGTGGGCTTCTGTGGACCCAGTTGGGGACCTGGTTGGCAAGCAGTGTAAGGAGACCCGGGGACTCTTGGGCCCAGAGTCAGTGGCGTGGCCACGGAGGACTCGAGTGGAGAGTGGAACTACCGGCTGATGGGAAGAGAGGGCATGTGCCCAAGAATGCCCACACTTGCAGATGGTACCCACGTGACCTGGACCGGATGACTGGATGATCAGAGCTCAACCAGGAGAAGAAAAAAAAGAGTGATCTGATACAATCTGACCTACACCTACGGATGCAGT
>NW_006408544.1:23786755-23829430 GCF_000296735.1 Chrysochloris asiatica
AAAAAAAAAAAAAAGTGCCTGAAGAAGGTATGGGAGTCAACATGCAGATTCCTGGAAGAAGAGCTCAAGTTGGCCTTGCTGCCAACTTACAGAATAAGGAGCTGGGAACTAATGGTCCCAAAGGCCTTTTCAATTCTCAAATGTGCCCTGCACTCCCTATTCCTTACCAGCTGCCAAAGCTACACCGCAATAAATGCCTTTTGTTGTTGTTGTTGTTGTTGTTGTTAAGTGCTATCAAATCAGTTTCGACTCAGAGCAACCTGTGCAGCGTTTCTAAGGAGTGGCTGATGTGTTTGAACCACTGACCTTGTGGCTCAAACCGACCTTGCAGTTGAACACTTATACTACAGTACCACATCAGGACTCTGAACTAAATAGCTACAGTTCCCCACATCACGGTACCCCTTTACATTTGCACACAGGTAATTCTATTAACCTCCTCCATCCTCACATGGCTAACCGTACTAGAAGCCTCTCTGGCTTGGGCTACCCTCTAGCTTGGCTGCTCCAATTCTGCGCTTCCATAATAGCTCATACATCTCTTGACTCCTCTCCCTCAATGTGCCAGACTGTAATCATTATCTACCTGCCCCTCTAGACTGAGAACTCCCCCAGAGCTGAGACACGCCTTACTTGTCTCCAAATTCTCATTGTTTAGCCCAGTGCTTGGTGAGTAACTGTAAGTAGTTGCTGAATGCTAGGCACATAGGTGAGTTTCTTGAAGGCAGTGCTCAGGTCTGATTCATCTCAACATCCCCAGAAGGCAGCACAGCAGTATCTGGCACAAGGTAGGAGACAGCTGGTATGCAACATAAATTAGTGTCAATCCATTGTGTTGGCATTTTACCCAGAAAGCCAAGGAAGACACTGTTAATCTCCAACCATGGAGGTAACCAGGCTAATACAAATGTAGTCCTTTGTGATGTAATGGATGGCCAAGGCTCAGGGCCAGGAGGAAGAGTTTTTACTTATATGGAGTGGGTTCCGACTCATAGCGACCCTGTACAAGGTTTCCAAGGCTATAAATATTTATGGGAGCAGAACATCTCATCTTTCTCCCGTGGAACAGCTGGTAGTTTCAAACTGCTGACCTTGAGATTAGCGTCCAATTCGTAACCACTACGCTACCAGAGCTCCTTTTGTACTTACGCTATAGGATTTTTCTTACTAGAATTTGCATTAGTCTTTAATAAGCCTTAACCTCAGCCTTAAACTTCCATGTCTGTAGCTAATTAGTGTTTGTAATTGTTGTTAAGTATCATCAAGCTGATTCCAACTCAAAGTGACCCTGTGTAGGGTTTCTGAGGAACAGCTGGTGGGTTTGAAATGTTGACCCTGTAGTTCGAAATCCAGTGCTAGTCTGATGGTTTTTCCAAGCTAACAATTTGGCAAATCAAAACCTAGTATGGAGTGCCATTCAAAAACTCTGGAAGTCTCCTAGATGCCAACAATTATTGAAAGCCCAGGAGTGGGCATGGCTGATACTTCCGGCCTGTTGCTGAACTCACTGAACTCTTTGAATGTGATAATGTGCTGTTGTTGTTGTTGTTAGGTGCCATGGAGTCAGTACCGACTCACAGCAACCCTGACCACAACAGAACAAAACACTGCCCAGTCCTGAGCCAACCTCACAATCATTGCTACATTTGAGCCCACTGCTGCTGTCACTGTGCCAATCCATCTCATTGGGGGTCACCTTCTTTTTCTCAGACCCTCCACTTTACCAAACATGATATCCTTCTCCAGGGACTGGTCCCTCCTGATACTATGTCCTAAGTATGAGCGATGAAGTCTGGCCATCCTGGCTTCTAAGGAGCATTTTGGCTGTACTTCTTTCAACACATATTGGTTTGTTCTTTTGGCAGCCCATGGTACTCTTAATATTCTCCTCCAACACCATAACTCAAATGCATCAGTTCTTCTATGGTCTTCCTTATTCACTGTCCAACTTTCACATTCATATGAGGTTACTGTAAATACCATGGCTTGGGCCAGGCACACCTTAATCCTCAAACTGCCATCTTTTCTCTTGAACACTTTAAAGAGGTCTTATGTAGCAGATTTGAATAAGATAATACATTGTTTGATATCTTGACTGATGCTTTCATGAGTATTGATGGTTGATCTGAGCAAAATAAAGTCTTTGGCAACTTCAATCTTTTCTCCATTTAGATGGTTGTTGTTTATTGGTGCAGTGGTGAGGAGTTTTGTTTTCTTTTCATTGAGGTACAATCCATACTAAAGGCTGTGGTCTTTGATCTTCATCAGTAGGTATTTTAAGCCCTCTTCACTTTCAGCAAGCAAGGTTGTATCATCTGCATATTGTTGTAGTTATTGTTAAGTGCCTTTGAGTAAGGTTCCCACCCACAGCGACCCCTATAGAGTTTCTAATTAGAAGCTGGTAACCTTGAACTGTTAACCTTGCAGTTTAAATGACTTTCCAGTCTGATGCATTAACCACAGTGCCACATTAGGTTGTTAATGAATCTTTCTTACTAATGTATATATATAACATTTTGGTAAATAAGTATGTAACAAAACATTTGGCATTTCTACATTCCTCACATGTATAATTGAGTCCCATGAACTGTATTCATCATGTTGTACAACCATTGCTAGTATCCATTTCCACTTCCTTAAGTGTGTCTTGAGGATCTTAGTTCTCTAGCACAGCTATAACAAAAATACCACAAGTGGATGGCTTTAACACAGAGAAATTTCTTTTCTTAAAACTTAGGAGGCTAGAAGTCCAAATCTATGGGAAGACTTATCTCTCTGTGTTAGCTCTGGAGAATGGTCCTTCTCATTTTTGAGTTTCTGCTCTTGGGTGATCTGATGTGGAATGGCATCTCTCTTCCCTTATCTTTACTTGTTCAGTCTCTTTTATATCTCAAAAGACATGAATGCAAAACACACCCTGCATCATTAACATAAGAACGACATCCCATGCACAAATGGGATTAGAACCACAGGCATGTTGTTGTTAAGTGCTATTGCATCAGTTCTGACTTACAGTGACCCTGTATAGGATTTCCTAGGAGCAGCTGATGGGTTTGAACCACTAACCTTGTTAGCGGTCCAGTGCTGATCCTCTGGCACCATAAGCATAGAGGTTAGAATTCACAACCCATATTTCTGGAGCACACAACCCAATCCATAACAGAGATCTTGTTGTCATTGTTTTGTTTGGGTTTGGGCTTTTGGTAAGTGGAGTACAAGGAAATGAACTCTTGATAGCAACTCTAGAGTTATACAGACCAGAACTTCAAACATCTTTTCTGCCTCTTACTGTCTGCAGAACATTTATTAGATTCAGCAATTTGTTTGATTGTGTATTTTAATCTGAAAATAGGGTAATCTCATTAGGTTATTGAGAAAATTAAATGTTACAGGGGAAGCTGAGACCAGCGCCTGGCACACAGGAGGCAGCCCAAAGCATGTCAGTACCTTCACATTGGAGACAGCTGTGGGGAACAGAGCGCACAGTGTTGGTTTCAAAATTATCCAGTGTTTTTCTCTGGGAGGTAAATGAAGGGACATGAAAGAAATGTAGTCTTATGATTCCACTAAGCACCTTTACAAAACACTGAAATTACATTTGTAAAATTGCTTCCAGCCATGGATAAAAATGGAGCAGAAACCCTAAGTATCTTTGCTAAATTATCCTTTTGAAGAGCAAAACAGGAGAAAGGAAAAAGAATGAAGAGAAGGGCTATTCATGGATAAATAAAATCCACGCTTAATGGATACAAAGTTGGGGCCCACCTTTCAGCTCTGCAGTCTAGGTAACGGGAAGTCCAGAGGCCTCTCCTTGGAAGGGATTAGGGGAAAAACAAAGCAAAACAAAACCTTACTGCTGTTTTTGATTTTTTCCCCCCAATTCCTAATTATGTTTTTGAAATACGATGAAATCAAATATTCTTTTTCCAAATAGCTTATGCTCCTCCAAATGACATCTGACCTCTCAGCACCTTCTTGCTCCAAATTCCATCAAAGTAACCAAAGGCAGGAAGTGCCTTGGCACATGAACCTCATTCAAGGGTAAAGGAAAAGCAAGGGAAACCATATTTAACTGACAAAGAAAAACAGACCAGTGGCTGTCTGTGTAGCAGGGCATGTCACCTGCACTGGCTAAAAGTGTCCAGGAAATCAGAGCAGATGCAGGCATGGGGAGGGCAGCAGGTTGGAGTCAGAGATGTGAGAAATTCAAATCATGATTCCATTGCTAACTGAAGGACTTTCAAACATGCTACTTTGCTCTGAACTTTGGTGTCTGGATCCAAGAAAATGTGAGTAAGTATTTCGTACTTCACAACATTGTTCTGAGGGTCACATAGACTCACGGATGCAAAATATTAAAAACGAAAACCAAATCCTTTGCCACTGAGTTGATTCCAAATCATGGGAACCCCAAAGGACAGACTAGAATTGAGTTTCCAAGCTATATACACCTTTCTCCCTCAGGGTGACTGGTAGGTTCAAATCACTTATCATTCAGTTAGTCACTGAGCATTTTAGCCATTGTGCCACCAGGGTTCCTCCCATAAAGAGTCCAGTCAAGAGAACTCTACGGAGCAGTCCTTCTCTGGAACACATGAGCTCACCATGAGTTAGAATCAACTCAAGGACAACACGTTAGGTTTCTTTCTTAGAAGTACAGAGGAGGTCTGACATGGTGAATATTGAAGGCACTTGATCAGAAACTTGAGATTTGAGTGACAATTCTGGTGCTTATATAAAAGCTGCAGTTCACTTGAATTCTCTGAGCCTTCCTTAGTAATCTTTTCCCCTTTAAACAGAGATAATAACATCACATGCAACATCAGGTTGTCCGAAGGGTCAAATGAGTTCATGTATTTTCAGAAAACAGTGGTTGTTACCATAAAAATATATTCAAATGTTTTTATCACTTCATAATTTCAAAAATTATGGGTGTACAATTCTTATTATTAAGCAGCCACAGTAAGTATTATTTCTACTTGAAAAATGGGGAAAGGCTGGAAAGAAATGCAACAACTTCTGCTAAGGCGGTGACAGAGCTCGGAATAGGACCTTGCTTTTCTAACTCCCTCCGAGTTCAGGGATTTTTCTGAGATCTAGATGGATAGAAGGGATTCAGTCTGGAGCGGGGCTCAGCTCGCAGCAGAGGGAAAGTACTTACCACCAAATACAGCATGGTGTACATGGAGAAGGAGGCGTGGCCTGAGAAGAACGACTTCCTGTAAGAGCAAGAGAGGGCTATGAAAAGACCTTATTCACATCCCTGACACATGGCTGTGTGTCTGTCTCTCTGCCTCCCCTAGACTGTGACACTAAGAGTGGCCACTACGTCTTGGTCATTTTCAAATCTTTGATAGTACTTCAGACATGTGACCTGAAACAAAGCAGTCTGCCATCAATGTATAAATGAACAAGGAAAAATGCAAGCATCATAACTGCTTATTTATGCAATTTTGTGATGCTTTAGCTGTGAGCTCCTCAACAATAGATATCATGCCTTGTCTTTCAACAACAGTTGCCATCTGTAAGTCAGAACCCAGTGCTACAGCTGGCACCTAGTCACTTAGTGTTCACTGAACTGATTGGCATCAAAGGGGTACATCAAAGGGGTGCCCACTCTGACCACGGGGCAGTGATATCTCACCTGGCTTCCTGGATTTTGCTGTCGTCTCCTCTGCATCTGTAGTTCTGAATGTAGCCCTGGGAGCAGTTGATCTGACTGAAATCTGGGTTACAGACATTCAAGAAGTGAGGACGAAGACGGCCTATGGAAACTTTGGCAATATCTGTGAAGGACTGGCTGATAGCACAGCCAAAGAGGAAGCAACCCACTTGCTTATAGAGCGCTGCCACATAGGGATTTTGAATTGTTGATCGGGACTTCTCCTTCAGGTAATAGATGCGGTAGAATTCCCCTGTGATGATCTGAAATGAAACCAAAAGGAGAATTAGGCAGTATCAAGACCCAGCATCCAAACCGATATTGTCAAAATATTTAATAACATAAAAGAATGTTCAGTATACAACTCTGAATTTTCTCTTCTACTTAGCTCACAATTTTCTGTTTAAAATAAGTATAATATGCACAGGTATAAAGTGCTAATTCTTTTGTTTTTGTCTTAAGTCCTACAATGTCCATCTCTGTAGCAAGAAAAATATACAATGAAATATATTTATTTGTAAATACAGTTTTCTGGTTTTGCCTTTTTTTTTTTTTTTTTTAAACAAGAGAGGCAAATAATAATTTACCTATTTAAAGTGGATTTGGTGAAGAATCTAGCACACTGTAATGGAAAGTCAGAGATGCCTGGGGATCTGAATAAAGCTCACGATTCTGGGATCGGAACAAAGAATAACCAACAATGATTGGACTCTAATAAAACCTTCAACTTTTGGACCAATACTGACTCATGGGCATATGTCAATATGGAAAAGTGAATATCCCAAAAGTAACTTCTGGTTGTGAATCCAGCCTCTGCCACTATCTGGTATCCTTCAGGAATGAACCTTTCCAACCTTCACTTTAGTCGCCTGTACTAGCTTATATGTGATAATGTGAATGTGAAATCACTTAGGTCATAAAAAGTGATTATTTTATTTTACTCTTCGTATTTAGAAATATGGTGTGCTAAGAAACTTTTAGTATAACACTCTTCAGTGCTCTTGAATTCCCTCAAGTCTTCCTGTATCAACTCTTCAGATCCTGGAAGACAATGGGTCTTGATTTCAAAATCTTCCTCCACTGCAATGTGTCGACTACCCAGTGCGTATGGGCGAGTCATGACTTCTTAAAAAAACAAACTACCAAGTATTGATTACAAGCATACTTTGTTTTATCAAACGTCACTTTCTTGAACTTTGGCGATACTGTATTTTTTACAGATTGAAGGCTTGTGGCAACCTTAATCAAGCAAGTCTACTAAAGTTGAAGTTGAAGCTGAAGAACAATAAAATAAGTCCACAAGAGTCAAATTACAATCTCGAGTATATCTAACTTGAATTTAGAAACTATCTCAAGTATAGATTTGATGCATTGAGCACTAATAACCAAAGACCAAAGAAGTTATAGGATGATATCAAAGACATCATAAGGAAAAGGAAATGAACATCTAAAAGACGAAAGTGGATGTCAGAAAAGACGCCGAAACTTGCTCCAAAACACATAGTAGTTAAAGCAAAAGGAACAAACAATGAAGTAGAAGAGCTAAGTCGAAGATTTTAAAGGGTGACTTAATATAAAATATTATAATGAAATATGCAAACAATTAGAGTTGGAAAACGAAAAGAGAAGTACACATTCAACATTTCTCAAGCTGAAAGAGCTGAAGAAAAAATTCAAGCCTCAAGATGTAATATTGAAGGATTCTATGGGTAAAATACCAAATGATGCAAGAAACATCAAAAGAAGATGGAAGTAATATAATACACACTCACTGTACCAAAAATAATTAGACGATGTTCAACCATTGCAAGACACAGCATATGATCAAGAACCAATGGTATTGAAGGAAGAAGTCCAAGTTGCACTGAAGATATTAGTGAAAAATAAGGCTCTGGGAATTTATGGAATATAAGCTAACACGTTTCAACAAAAGGATGCAAAGCCCTTACTCATCACTGCTAAGAAATTTGGAAGACAGCTAACTGGCAAACCAACTGGACAAGATTCATGTTTGTACACGTTCCAAAGAAAGGTGATCTAGCAGAATGGAAATTATCAACAACTTCATTAATATCACAGACAAATAAAATTTGAAGATCATTTAAAAATGGATGTGCATTTCATTGAAAGGCAATGCCAGAAATTCAAGTCAAATTCAGAAGAGGACATGCAATAAGGGATATCACTGCTGATGTCAGATGGATCTTGGCTGAAAGCAAAGACCAGAAAGATATTTACCTGTGTTATATTGACTATGCAAGAGCATTTGACTGTGTGTGTCATAACAAATTACGAACAACATTGAGAAGAGTGGGAATTCCAGAACACTTAATATATGTGCTCATGCAGAACCTGTACACAGACCAAATGACCGTCATTCAGAAAGAACAAAGGATGCTACGTGGTTTAAAATAGGGAAAGGTATCCTTTCACCAAAACTTTAATCTGTATACTGAGCAAATAACCTAAGAAACTGTACTATGTGAAGATTGGTCTATGTCAGAATTGAAGGAAGCTTCATTAACAACCTGAAATATGCAAATGACACAATCTTGCTTGCTGAAAATGAAGAATATGTGAAACACCTACTTATTACAAAGATCAAAGACTACAGTCTTCAATATGGAATATACTTCAACATTACAAAAACAAAAATCCTCACAACTGGACTAATAAACAACATCACAATAAACAAAGAACAGAATGAAGTTGTCAAATATTTCATTTTAGTTGTATCCAGAATCAACACCCATGGAAACAGCGGTCAAGAACTCAAACAACACGTTACATTGGACAAATCTGCTTCAAAAGACCTCTATAAAGTGTTAAAAACAAAAACAAAAACAACTAAGATGTCACTTTGAGGATTAGTGTGCACCTGATCTAAGCCACATATTTTCAATCTTGTATATATGTGAAAATAAGAAATGTCAAAGAAAAATTGATGCCTTTGAATTACAATGTTGGTGAATAATATTAAATATACCATGGACTATCAGAAGAATGACCAAACCTGTCTTGGAAGAAATACAACCAGAATGCTCCTTAAAAGAGAGGATGAGAAGACTTTGTCTCTTGTAGAGTGGACTGGTTGTCAGGAAAGACCAGTAAGATGTTATTGTAGTTAACTGCCGTCAAGTCAATTCAGACCCATAGCGACCCTGTATAGGGTTTCCAAGGAGCAGCTGGTGAACTTGAACTACCGACCTTGCAGTTCAAACGACTTCGCAGTCTAACGCAATAGCCCACAGCACCACACCTGGACTCCAGACCAATAGTTAGAGAGTCAGTGAAAAAGAGGAAGACCCCTAATGAGGTGCACTGACACAGTGGCTAGAGCAATGAACTCAATCATATGAAGATGGCGCAGTATAGGGCAATGTTTTATTCTTTTGTACATAGATGGTGTCACTGTGGAAGTCCTGGTGTGGTGTTGTATGTGAAGGACTAGATTGTTAACCTCAAGGTTGGCAGTTCAAACCCACCAGTCACTCCTTGGAAACCTTCTACGGGGTCACTATGAGTTGGAAATGATTCAACAACAGTTAACAACAAACAGTGTCACTGTGAGTTGGAACCAACTAGACAGCGCTTAGCAACAACAACAAAAACCAGGCATTCTTTTTATATGTTATGTTATAAAATCCTCACAACCACGAGATAGATATGATTAAGCCTCAGAGAGAGGGGAAGTACCTTGCCTGAAACTGCCTGCTTTGTTGGCTTACAGCTGGCAGATTCTTTGTCTGGTAAAAAACATATGACGTCTAATATAGCAGAAAACCAATTGTCTTGGTAATGCTCATCACTCCAAAGGGAAATTCGGACCACAGAGCCTGCTGCCCCTGTCTTAACTCCACAGCTCAGCACTGACCACTTCCTGGTTTCAACCACAGTCGATGTTCGACCATTCACTCACCACAAAAGTCCCTTTCACACTTCCTCACACGGCAGGATGATGAGCCACACTTGCCCTTTCATGGAGCAGCGAGCATATTCACAACCACAAGGGAAGCAATAGACAGACATATCCGGACACTCTTTTTCCAAGGCTCTTGTTATTCTTTTACAGTGGGGACAAGAATTATGACATGGGTATGGTCAATGTTCTCAGGGCTCCAAAGTCTAAGAGTAGGCCAGCCATACAGAAAGAACCCAGGGATAGCAAGTGTAGTGCTGAGAATAGTTACTAATGGTGCTAACAATTACACAGTGATTCTGAATTTATAAGCAAAGAGCTTTTGTGGCACAACAGTTAAACACTCGACTGCCAACCTGTCTATTCAAACCCAACCAGCAGCAGCTCCATGGGCAATAGACCTGGCAGTCTGCTCCCATGAAGATCACAGCCTAGAAAGCCCTAGAAGACTTTACGGAAAGCGCCCTATTTGACAGCCACAGGAAATCCTTATGAGTCTGAATCGACTCTACAGCCTCTAACAACTGTATTTATAAATGCTCTCTATTTGTAAGTGCTACAATTTGTTTCTTCCCCACAAGATCACAATGAGTATGAGTCTATGTTAGAGGCCCCGCCCAGCCTTCTAGCTTAGCCATTCCCTGGGAGAGCAGGACTAATACCTGACCCAGGTGCTCAGACACTCCCACTAGAGTGACTAGATGAACTTGAGCTAGACTTGGATGGAAGAGAGCAGAATAGAACTCAGAGCTGCCATATTGTAAAACTGGAAATATCCTCTCAACATTACTAAGAGCCTTTTGATAGCACATTGCAGAGATTAAAACTGGTGAAGTATATGTTATTGCTGTTGTTATGTGCCGTCGAGTCAGTTCTGACTCATAGCGACCCCGTGCAGGGTCTCCGCGGCTGTAAAGTTTTACAGGACCAGAAAGCCTCATCTTTCTCCTGCAGAGCAGCTGGTAGTTTCAAACTGTTGACCCTGAGGATAGCAGCCTGATTTGTAACCACTACGCTATAGCAAGACAGAAATGAAACAGGCCATTATATTTTGAAGAAACTGAGGTCTAAATTAACTTGTATCTAAAGATTAGACCCAGGTGTTCTGACTCCCACCAAGAATTCTTTCCTATCATTCATAACCTAATTCTCCTTTGGACCCTGTTTATACTTTCACCCTATGTAACCTTGGAAGCTAACGAGTCCCAGATGTTTATTAATATAATGTCTTATTCTTTTTTCTTTTGTTTTTTATAAACCATTCTTATGTGGTTTATATGTAAGGGGAAGAACACTAAACAATGAGCCAAGCAGCCTCGGTCCAAGGCCGTACCGTATTTGAGTCCTACTCATTGAATGAATTTGGGGCAAGCCAGTTTCCACATTTGTAAATTGAGGGTGCTAGACTCAGTGATTTCAAGATGGCAATGAATGGCATTCGTTGCTATATCCACAACTCTACTCCTAATGAGGCAAAGATCATAAGCAAAAGCAGAAGAAAACGACTTCCTCTGTGTGGATGCCACAGACAAGGCATGGAGCCAAAGCTGTACACACAATCCCTGTCCTTGGATCACTCCTGAGTTCCCTGAATCATGCCATGGCCACAGGTCAAGAAATTGTTTCTATGAAGGTCTGGCTTGACCATCAATCAATGTGATTTCCTGTTTGATGCTGAAAAAGAGCACTTGGGTATCTAGCAGGAACTTGGCACACCTTGTTGTGGTTGTTAGGTGCCATCAAGTCAGTACTGACTCATAGTGACCCTGTGCACAATAGAACGAAACACTGCTCGGCCCTGAGCCAACCTCACAGCCCTTGCTACGCCAGAGCCTATTGCTGCTGCCACCGTGCCAATCCAGTTTGTTGGGAGTGGGGGGTTTTCCTCTTTATCTCTAACCCTCCACTTTATTAAACATGATATCTTTCTCTAGGGACTGGTTCCTCCTGATAATATGTCTGAAGTACAAGAGATGAAGTCTGGCCATCCTGGCTTCCAAGGAGAACTCTGGCTGTACTTCTTCCAACACAGATCTGTTTGTTCTATTGACAGTCCATGGTACTTTCAATACTCTCCTCCAACACCATAATTCAAATGCATCAATTCTTCTAGGGTCTTCCTTATTCACTGTCCAACTTTAGCGTGCATATGAGGTTATTGAAAATACCATGGCTTGGGTTAGGTGCACCTCAGTCCTCAAACTGATATCCTTGTTCCACAATACTTTAAAGAGGTCTCGTGAAGCAGATTTGTCTAATGCAATATGTTGTTAGATTTCTTGACTGCTGCTTCCTTAAGTTTTTTACGGTTGATCCAAACAACTTAATCGTTAGTGTCTGCAGTCACCTCGCTGATTCCATTTCCTCATGATAGAGAGGAGCTGGACTACAACTCAAGGACTCATTTCAGTTTAAATATCCCATACCACTTTAAAGTGTCCATTTTAAGTGCCACAGTTTTGCAAACTATAAACTGGGAATGAAATGGCTTCCTTATTTCTTAGGAAAATGAGATAAAGTGGAAAACATTTTATGGTACCTCAATTTCCTAACTACGGCAGCAGTAATGGTAGTAATCTCTTATATTTCTTTCCCACTTTATAGTCTCATTTAATCTGCAACTCTATGAAGTAGCTAAACCCACTGTACAGGAAGCTATTGTGGCTTTGCTATAAGTTCTGAGACTAGTGACAGAGTGAAAAAGTGTGGTTCACTGTCACCGAGTCATTTCCAGTTCATGGTGACCTTATGTATACCAGAGGAGGCAATGCTTGGTCATGCACCAGCTTCAAGATCACTGCTGTGCTTGAGCCTGTGGCTGTAACTGTTGTGTGTAGTGTCAGTTCATCTCACTGAAGGTTTTCATCTTTCTTACCAACCCTCTACCGAACAGATGTCTTTTTCTAGTAACTGGTCTTTCTTTCTTTCTTGATGATGTGTTCAAAGTAAAACACATTAAATATTGCCCGTCTTTCTTCTAAGGAGCATTCTGGCTGTATTTCCTCCAAGACTGAGTTAAGAGTTGTTGTTGTTGTTAAGTGCTGCTACATTAGTTCCAACTCATAGCGACCCTGTATAGTGTTTCTGAGGAAGAGTTGGTGGATTTGAACTGCCAACTTTGTAGTTCACAGTCCAGGGCACCTGGATATTCAGACTCTTGATTTCAGAACTTATCACTTCTGTTGCTACTAAGAAGAATTTTTTGTAGAGTAACAGTTGCCTATTTTCCAGGACAGCACCAGGCTAAAACCATTTAGCAGACACATGACTCCAGTCCCACATGGCTTCTGGGGCAGCCCTGACAGATCGTGGAGTAATGAGCAACAAATTATGTATTTTCTCTATCTCCTTGTACAGAAGGGTCGGGAAGTCGACAACACAGCCATAAATCATCGTTATGAAACAGCTGGACTGGGCTTCTTGTAATCCTAACCTTTAAAAGGCCATTTAATGAAATTCAGGCTGTGAAAAGCGGCCCAAATGCCTCACCTCTGCGAAGAGGCGAAGGCTTAAATTGTTCTCCGACAGGTTACACAGCTAACTCTGGAGTCCCAAATTTACTGCTTTCGGATTTTATTCATTACTCACAGTGTTTTTATTCTCAAGTAATAAAATAAGCTCTTCCCTCTCCCTTCCCCTACAAATGCTCAGTCCCCACCCCGGACTGGGATCCCAGGAGCCCTTATTTCTGCTGACTTCAGCAAGGTTATGATATGTAAATTTCACTGCAGAAAAAAAATGCCTTCAAAGTTGATCCCTTTCTGAAATAGCAAGCAACAGATCATGGGGGTGGTGGCAGGCTGCCAGGCCAGCAGAGACTGCTCTCCTACCTGCCTTTTAAAGCACTTGGCATGGAATCTGGAAACTAATAAAGCAGGTAAAGCACTGAAATTAGGCTGTGAGGGGACAGACCTTGCTCAGGGGTCTCTGCAGTTGCAAAGGGAATATTCTCCATATGTAAGACAGCTCCTTCTTGCTGTCTTTTCTGATCTTATGGCAGAAAGACCTCATCTGTCCACGTAGTTACAAACATTCAACTGTTCCGGAGTGGGAATTTGGGGAAATATTAGGTCAGTCTTTGGAAAGGATATAGTATGTTGTGGTGAAATTCAGAGTTAGGTCTGAATCTTAACCGCATACCTTAGAAGTAACTTCATCTCTTGGAGGTAGGTGCTCTCTTCTATAAAGTAAGATCATTAAGATCTACCTACCAGCATTGGGAGATGAGTAAATAAAGTGATATGTTGAATAAAGCATAGAGCAGAAGAGCTACATGCTATATTCGACATATAGCGTAAGTTCTTGGTTTCCCTTCTTTCTTTGGAGGAGGGACGCAAGTAGTGTAGTGGGTTACGTGTTGCGCTGCTAACCACAAGGTCAGCAGTTCGATTCTACTAGCCACTTTGCAAAAGAAAGTTGAGGTTTTCTGCATCTGTAAATAAAGCCTCGGAAACCCTATCTGTACAGGGTCGCTGAGTTGGAAGTGGCAGCACACAGCAGCAGAAGTAACAGTTTTTTGGAGAAAGAAAACATGTACCCAAACACATAGAGCAGGCTCCTTAGAGAACATTCCAACTGAGTTTGGAAGCACCATCCCACCAAGGACTTCGTCTCTCATACTTTGGACATATTATCAGGAGGGACCAGTCTCTGGAGAAGGGCATTATGCTTGGTAAAGTGGAGGGTCAGCGAAAAAGAGGAAGACTCCCGACAAATTGGACTGGCACAGTGCCAGCAGCAATGGGCTTAAACATAGTAACAACTGTGAGGTTGGTGCTGGATGGGGCAGTGTTTAGTTCTGTTGTGCATAAGAGCACTATGCGTCAGTACTGACTTTATGGTGCCTAACAATGACAACATTCCACCAGGCTAGAACTAGGAAATTTATGTATGGATAAGGTTAGCTTTTACCATTTTATCTGGAGTATTTTTTCCAGGGGGGTGGGGAGACAAAGTTGGAAAGAAATCTAAATTCAAAGCACACAGGACAATCCTCTACTCCTCTGTGTTATTTTTTTTAACATTCTAGCCTATTTATAAATGATTCCTAAAAAAGGTAATATTTTAGCACATAGTGGCCCTGCTAACCCTCTTTTTTCTCTTCTAATTTTATCAATATGTTTTCATTTTAATCAGGTTGACTTTACAGTTAACTCTAATATGACATAATATGCAAAGAGCATTAGTCACAAAAGGTAGTTACAGTGACGATTATTGGAAGTAAGCAACATGCCCATAATGAGCGAGAAGTGAAATACATTAGGGTTCCTGTTGTTATTAAGTGCTGTCAAGTTGGCTCCAATTCATAGCGATCCTGTATAGGGTTTCCGAGGAGCAGCTGGTGAGTTGGATCCATTGATCTTGCAGCTTAAACCAACCTTGAGGTCAAGTGCTCATCTTAAGGCACCACACCAGGTCTCCATATAACAGGATACTATGGAGTCTTGGTGTGGTGCCCACTAACCCTCTTTTAGAGACTAAGAACTCATCTTCTGCCCCTGTTGAATTTGAAGGATAAACTTCTCTGTATTGTGGTCTATTTTAGTAGTAATATTTGCACAGCATTTTACAGCTTGCAAAGCACTTTCATATCCACTGTGCTTGCTTCTTACAATACCCTTGTTGTTATTGCTGTTAAGTGCCAACCCATAGAAACCCTGTATAGGGTTTCCACGGAGCAGCTGGTGGGCTTGAACTGCCGACCTGCAGTTCAAAGGACTCTACAGCCTGGCGCATTAACCCACAGCACCACATCAGGACTCCCAAGTACTAACTTATTAGTAACATTCCTTAGGTTGAAAAGCAAGGCCATGGCAGAGTTCACACTGATGCCTGGACTTCCTCTCAGTGGTATCATATCTGACTTCTTCTAAGAAGTTCTAACAGGCACTTGCACATCTAAGCCTCTGCTAGCCAAGCACCCCAAATTGTCTTTTCACACCTCAGTTATGTGGATTGATCATTTACTAATCAGATTTATTCCGTACCCATTTGATGGAGATTAATGAAGGGAGACTGTGAACCACAAGGTCAGCAGTTCAAACCCACCAGCTGCTCCTTGGAAATCCTATACAGGGTTGACAACAAAAAATAACAAGTGCAGAAGGATCCCTGGTGGTACAGTGGGTTAAGCCATGGCTGCTAACTGAAAGATTTGAACCCAGCAGTTGTTCTTCAGAAGAAAGATGAGGTAGCCTAGTTCTGTAAAGACTTAAAGTCTCAGAAACCCTATGGAACAGTTCTACTCTTGTCCTAAAGGGTCGCTGCTGGTGGTGGTATGCTGTGAAGTTGGTTCCAACTCATTGTAACCCTGTATAGGATTTCCGAGGCTGCAGATCTTTACAGGAGCAGAAAGCCTCATCTTTCTCCCATGGAATGGCTGGCAGTTTCGAACTGCTGACCTTGAGGTTAGCAGCCCGACTAGCAACCACTATGCTACCAGAGGTCCTTAAAGGGTTGCTATAGCATAGTGGTTGTTCTTTCTGTTGACTGCCTACTTACTGCCAGTCTCTTGTTTCTTTTTGGGATGGAATTCCCTAGGCTTCCTTGATGTCATACCACTGTTTTTCTTCTATATCTCAAACATTTTTCCCTTCCTTCTTTCAGTGGCTCTAATTTTAACTTCGTCTCTCATACTTCGGACATATTGTCAGGAGGGACCAGTTGCTGGAGAGGGATATCATGTTTGGTAACGTGGAGGGTCAAAGAAAAAGAGGAAGACCCCCAATGAGATGGATTGGCCAAGTGGCAGCATCGATGGACTCAAGTGTGGCAACAGTAGTGAGGTTGACCCAGGATCGGGCAGTGTTTCATTCTGCTGTGTATAAGGTCGCTATGAGTCAGTACCTACTCGATGGCACCTAACAACAACAACAAAAAAGATGTACAACCTCGGGAACCCTATACAGGGTCACTATGAGTCCAAACTGACTCCAGGGCACCTAACAACAACCTGATTTAACCTTCCACAGCTCCCCAACATGACTGACTTACAGCTTTTAAGCTTCATTCATATCTGATCATTTTTTGAATGAACTCCTAAGGGCCCTGTGTAATTATGGAAGAACTGCTGCAGTCTCCATTGTTTCAGGTGCATGAGTGTGAGTACCGTGCGGCTGGTGGGGAAAGGAAACACAGTAAAGCAGGGACAACACTATCTCAATGTTTGTTAAGTCTCAAATAGATGCCCCCTCCCACCAATCCCGCAGGGAGAAGACGGCCTCTGAAGAACTAACTCCGCAGCCATCTGACCAGGGGACAACAAAGTTGCAGGATTAATGTGGCCTCTCTGTTGGTGGTCTTGGTAATTGCACAGATGTAGTGGGTTGTAAACTGGGCAATCGGGTCTCCCGCTAACGCTCCACTGGGCCAGTGCAACTTCACTTTTTTCAGACTTGCAAATTCGACTAGCCTTTAATGAGGAGGCAATCTTGGGGAACCTTGTTTTCTTGGCAGTGCTCTTTCAGATAAAGGGAGATGGGAGGGTGGGGAAGAACTAATGAAGTCCAGATGTGGGCAAAGTGAAGCTTGATCCTGAATAAACAAAGCTCCGAGGTATTAAGCTCTTCTTCTTGTCTTTCCAGCAAGAAATCAGCATGTGGTACCGAGTTAGTTCCCATGTACATTAGGGAGCAGATGTCACATTTTAGGAAAGCAAATAGGCCACATGTCCTTGCTCTATAGATGCTCTGGCCATCTTTTGCCTGAATGCTTTGGATTTTCTGCTCAGAATGTATGGCCTCTTCTGTGATTCTATACACATACATTAAGCACTACCACCTTGCACCAGCAATGCAAAAGCACATCAAACCTGCCCCTACACCCTGATACACCTCCTGAGTAGCCAGAAAATAGACAAGTAAACACAAGGCAATTCAGCTCAGTAAGTGCAAGGACAGATGTGAGCCAGGGTTCACTGGGGTCTGTGGAAGTTGGGGAGGACACAGACTAGAAACACTTCCAGAGAAGGAGGTATCCACCTGGTGTTTATTTAGTACCTATCATGTGCACAGCCCCGTGCTATTCATTGTCAATCATTGTCAAAGAAAAGAAGAGTTGGCCTCTGCCTTCCGGAAACCTATTATCGAGCTGGGAGAGATGATCTGTACAAAATAATACTACAAGGCTCTTTGATTAAAGGGACAATCTGTCTGCCTGAGATGAAGTGTTTTCTGGCAGGTTTACTGTGGGGAGACAACTCGCAGTGAGTTGGGATGATGTTTACCACTTACTTCATCCCCGGCACATCATACATAGGTGCTTGATAAATAAATGTGGAGGGTAGGCAGACTGTAGAAAATAGCAATTGTATTGTCACTTAAATGTCTTGGACTTAACAAAAGGACAATGATTGTATGATCTCACTTATATAAAATATCTAGAATAGGCA
Organism: Chrysochloris asiatica; assembly: GCF_000296735.1. Classification (NCBI taxonomy): domain Eukaryota; kingdom Metazoa; phylum Chordata; class Mammalia; order Afrosoricida; family Chrysochloridae; genus Chrysochloris; species Chrysochloris asiatica. The sequence continues at coordinate 23,804,726 of NW_006408544.1, forward strand.
AGTGTACAGAGACCCAAGTTTATTCGTGGTTTCTAGGGATGAGCGTGAGGGAGGGAGGGGAAGGAAAATGCAATGCTTAGGGGATACTGTATGTCTGTTAAAAATTTCTGGAAAAAATTCAGGAATGGTTAACAGTGATGGTTGAATCATATGATGAATGTATGTTACTAAACTGTATAGGTGAAGAATGTAGAAATGACAAATGTCTTGTTACTTATACATTTACTACGATAACAAAAACAGTAATAAATGTTTTTAAAGAAAAAGAAATGTGCTGGACTTAGAATCAGGGAATTCCTGGGGTGGCCCTGCCACTAATGAGCTATGAGAAAGGCACTTAATATCCTTGAGTCGCAGTGGTCTTAGCACCTGCCAGGATTACTATTGGGTACAAATCAGAAGTGCACATATAGTTCACTCTGCCATCTATACAGCAATACTGCAGGGATGAGGACGGTTCTCACTGATCACACATCTTATGTCACGTGATTTAATCCCCCAAAACAGGACATGGAGCGGTAAACTATTGCTACAATTAAAAAAAAAAAAAACACAAAAACAAAAAAGCAAAGCTACGAGGGATTCAATGGTTTACCCAAAGTTGAAAGGCAAGTATCAGGGTGAATACGTACAGAAGTTGAGACCTGAGCCTTTGTCAGAAGGTGCCAAAGTGTGAACTTATTCTCTCCAATTACGAATATCATTACGTAAGTAGAATTCAAGATGGGCTGAGAGAAATCATAGAACTTTTAATGGCTGGGAGAGAAGGATTCACCCATGAGTCTCCCACAAGTCAATTCCTAGATACTGAGAACCCAACACAAGTGCTGAGCTCTCGTTTATTTAAAAACAATAAGGAGGGTTTTCCCTGTATTAAAATCTCTGCAGTGCAGTGCAAAGCAATACTGAGAGGAGGCCAGATAGAAGATGATACTATGCTATTTGGTCCTAATCTCACTGCTGCTAGAGCCATTAAGCCTTTTAGAGGCAGGGATAGGAACCAATGCTTTGTGGATTTGGAAGGAATTCCTATTATGCTATAATTCCAGAATCTGAGGTACATCTGAAATAGAAGTCAAAATGACTAGTTTTTTCCATATCTCCTGCCACCAAAAGGTGTCTGCTTTCTCCATAACTTTGGAGATTTGCATATCTAAGCGGCACTGGCCTCCTCGATGGGCATTCCGTGCCTTTGCTGTGTGGGACCGCTTCAGACTGGAGGTGGGCATCCAAATCAGCCAAGGCTGCTCTAGCTGTGTTAAACAGATCTGCCATTTGGCAGGAGAAGATCCAGGCAACAAGAAACAAGATGATGAGATTTCCAGCTCTGGCTCCCACTGTACTGTCTACAATTGTCACTCACGTCCTCTGATCAAAAGCCGATTCTGGATGGAGCTACCAGGTCTGTGTGGTCAGTCATCATGGGAGAGTGAGATGTACGGTGTTTCGTTGTTGGGTTTATTTCTTTATAGATATAGCTTTTCCAGAATCAAGTATACCATGTATAAGATGAATATATTCATTTTTGTCTAGGCTTTTGTCTACTTTTTTCCATGAGTGCTCTCAGTTCTTAATGGCAGGTAACTGGGTTAGTAGACCTGATTAGGTGCCCACATCTCACATTTCCTCCAGCTGAAAGACACCAGAAGCTGGATCAGGAGACAAAATCCTCTTGCCAAAAGCATTGAAGTGAGAGTCAAGAGAACTGGTTTCTAATTAGTACGGAACCAGCCAGGAGTTCAAAGACTTGGGGGCTTCACTTGACTATTGCTGTCAACTCTAAGGTCTTAACTAAGTATTCGGTTGTTAAGTACAATCAAGTCAGTTTCAACTCATAGTGACCCTGTAGAGGTTTTCCGAGGAGCAGCTGGTAGGTTTGAACCACCGACCTTGAGGTTAGAAGTTCAGTGCCTACCCTACAGAGCCACACCAGTACAAGGTGGCACAGATGGTTAATGTGATTGTGTGTTAACCAAAGGCTTGGTGGTTGGAGGCCACTCAGAGGCACCTTGGAAGACAGGCTAGCAATCTACATCTGAAAAGTCAGCCACTGAAAAACCCTCGGAGCACCATTCTACTCTGACACACATGGAGATACAATGAACTGAATGGTCTGATTGTTGTTGTTTTTAAGTACTGTGGAGTCGGTTCTGACTCGTAGAGACCCTGCACAAAGGCTGTAAATCTTTACGGGAGCAGAAAGCTGCATCTTTCTCCCACAGGACTGCTGATAGTTTCGAACTGCTGACCTTGAGGTTCGCAGCCCGATTTGTAGCCACTATACTGCTACCAGAGCTCCTCTGGTCTGAAAGCAGCTGTTTTTGTTTGTTTGTTTTTAATGTAAATTACTTTACCAATGTTTGCTTCTGTTTACTGATTTAAAATAAAAATAACTAACATTTATTGAATATACTTTATGTGTCGGCATTGAACTTCTTTGTATATAAGAGTTCATTTAATTTTCCAAACTATCACAAGTAGGAAAACATATTTATCTCAAAGCGTAATAACTTTGCTACCTGCTCTACAGCTAATAAACAGAGGAACTCAGATCCCAACCAGAGCATATGCCCTTACCTCCAGGCTAAGCTGAAAACCCAAGAATGCCCGGCTCTCAGGATTGCTATGAAATGTGACCCACAGATGAACCCTTCCATGGCACACAGGATTATTGTGGAATTTTCTTGCCTGACTTTCTCTTAACTATAAAACCCCAGTGTTATCAAGTTACTACAACTCATAGTGACTCTCTAGGGCAGTGACAGGATAATTCTGTGCCCTTTCTCCTGTGAAGCAATTAATGGATTTGAACTGCTGGCCTTGTGGTCAGCAGCCCAATGTATAATGCACTGCACCACCAGGGCTGTAGCTCTGAACTATAAGAGAGCATGATCCAAGTCTACCTGCTAACACTATACAGGATGGGGAAGCAAAGCTGTTCCTCCTTCTAGCTCATCCTGTAACCAAGGCCATGAAGAAACCTTGGGAGGTCAGGGAGCATTTTAATTAAAACATCAACTTGTCATGAGGAAATGGGCAAGCCACAATTAAGCTCTTAGAGGTACATTTTTCTTTGAAATGTTGGCATCTCGCGAGGAGGAAGGAACAGGCCTTGGCAAGCAACAGGGGACAAGCTGCTGACCACAAGATTTTCTTGGGAAAGGAAGAATGGAAGACAAGCATGGCTCTCAAAGAAGCTACTTTATCACTTTCCTTTGCCCAACCTGGGAACTGGTCTGAAAACCAGAGCCACTCGTTTTATTAGACTCTGCCTTTCATGTCACTCACTGCTACAAAATATGTCCCTATACATCACTGCTTAAATTCCAACATTCTTGAAGATGTTGTTGTTGGTAAGTGCCATCGAGTCTATTCCAACCCATAGCGACCCTGTATAGGGTTTCCAAAGAGCGACTGGTGAGCTTGAACCACCGACCTTGCAATTCAAATGACTTTGCAGTCTAGAGCATTAACCCACAGAGCCAGGATTGAAGTTGTCAAGGACTTGATTCTTCTTGGATCAACTATCAACACTCATGGAAGCAGCAGTCAAGAAATCAAACGACGCATTGCATTAGGCAAATCTCTGCACAAGACCTTTTAAAAAACCTTTTTTTCAAAAGTATTGAAGAGCAAAGATGTCAGCTTGAGGACTAAGGTGTGCCTGACCCAAACCATGGTATTTTCAATAACCTCATATGCATGTGAAAGTGGGACAGTGAATAAGGAAGACTGTAGAATTGATGCCTTTGAGTTATGGTGTTGGAGGAGAATATTGAAAGTGCCACAGGCTGCCAAAAGAACAAACAAATCCGTGTTGGAAGAAGTGCAGCCAGAGTGCTCCTTGGAGGCCAAGATGGCCAAATTTCATCTCTCATACTTCGGACATATTATCAGGAGGGACCAGTCATTGGAGAAGGATATCATGTTTGGTAGGGTGGAGGGTCAGAGAAAAAGAGGAAGAGCCCCAATGAAATTGATTGACCAGGTGGCAGCATCGATGGACTCAAGCATGGCAACAGTAGTGAGGTTGGCCCAGGATCAGGCAGTGGTTTTGTTCTGCTGTGCATAAGGTCGCTATGAGTTGGCACTGACTCGATGGCACCTAACAACAATACATCACTGCACTGGAGTCATCTAGCTATCCCATGAGTGAACTCAAATGTTATTCTTACTTTTAAGATGAGGAAAATGAAGCCGAGTAGAAACCAGTGGTTTGCCTCATTCACAAAGCTAGTTGCAGGAACGGCCCCCTTGAACAGCATTTCTCCTCACCACGCCATGCCAGGGAAACCAGGAATAGTCCCAAGTAGATAGTGTGAAGGGCACAGCTATTCCTGTACCTATGCTATCTTCAGCTCACCACATTCTGCGTTACAAAGGCTTCCTAAAAGCATCCAATTAACTGATCTGCCAGGTGTCAAAAACACCTGTTCAAACCTTAGTACAAGAAACTTCTGCAATTATTTGCCTTCCATTATGAACACACACCTAAAAAAAAAAAAAAAAAAAATCATTTTCCTAGAGAACTCAGCCCCACAACTCTCAAGAGTAGAGCAAATAGTAAAATTAGGTCCTTTTTTTATTTTTCAACTTTTGAGCACAAAGATCCTTAGTCCACCTTTAAGAAACCAGTAGAGCTGCCAAAAATGGACTGTTTTTCTTTTAAAGGTTGGAAAGAATTCTACTAGCTTCCCTTCCCCCTCCCCAAATTCAAACTGTTGATTGTGTGGCTGGTTGACGACAGAGGGATCTTAAAGTTTACAACCAACCCCAAGTGGAGAAGTCAAAAGAAAGACTTCATGAAACGTGGTCCATGGAACATCAGCAGCTTACATTTGATCCGGGCTAGGCAAGATAAACTGACAGCTGATCCCCTTGATCAGTTCAATAGCCACTAGACTTACATCCGCCAGATGGAAAAGGGACTTTGAAATAAGCCGGGCATGGCATTCTTGAACCCCAGTCTCACAAGTTATAACTGTTGCTTTTGAGGATGTCATTCTACTCCCTTGATCTTGGTTTTCCAACTGTGTACTGGAGTTAATCAGTGTTAATATTAAACTTCTTTCTGACTTGTTACTACACACCAAAGATGATATGCTTAGTAGAAGAATGACTCAATGATCTATGAGAGAGAATTCATGATCCTGGTAGATGAGACACATACCCCTTTCCTCCACATGGCTAGAACTGAAGGGCAAAGTACCAGCAGAAAGATGGAGGTAAGAAAAGTACAGCTGTCAAAAATGGATAACTCACAAATTACAAAACTAGATTACCATGAGACACATCTATAGCACACGTCTATAGGGACCTTCTAAATTGGGTCCAGATAATTCCCCTGGGATTATCATTGCTCAAAGCAACTGTGAATTCTGTCACAATCAGAGGCATATTTTCCCACCACACTCAATGTTATAGATTTAACTGTGTACCCACCAAAATTGGTGCCAACTTGGCTTAGCTATGATTCTCAGTGGTTTAGCAACTATGTGATTTGGCAGCTACATAACGATTTAATCACGCCACGATGTCATCTGATGTATTCAATCAATCAATTGTACGGGGGTTGGGGTGGGATATTGGTGTGATGCTGTAGGTAAGCATTAAACTGTGAACTGCAAGGTCAGAGTTTAAATCCACCAGTTGCTCCTTGGAAACCCTATATATACAGTGTCGCTATGAGCTAAAACTGACTCAACAGCACTTAACAAAAACACCACCACCTTTACTGAGCTCACAGCCCAGATTCAATGTAAAGAAAGTTTCCTGGGGGTACTGCCTGCATCATCTTTTATCTTACAAGACATAAAAGGAGCGAAGAAGAAGCAGAGGAGAGACCTCAGTATCACCAAGAAGAAAGAGCTGGGAGTAGAGTACATTCTTTGGACCGAAGGTCCCTGTGCTAGGAATCTCCTAGACTCAGGGGAAGACTGATGCTAAGACACATGGAAATATACAAAATAAGTAGGGCCCAAGGATGTTGGAGACAAAGATGTTGGAAAGGAGACAAACCCCACCCCCACCTGGAGCCCACAGAAAGCCTTCCCCCCCTAGAGCTGTCACCCTCAATTCGAACTTGTTTCCCTAAACTATGACAGAAAAACATCCTGTTTACTAATGCCACCCACTTGTGGGATTTCTGTGATCTCAGCACTTGAGAACTAGACACTCACCCTTTAAGGGAAGACCTGGGTGTGAGTCTTAACTTTATACTTGCAGATGAGCAGCCTGCAAAGTATTTCAACAGCCATGGCCTCTCTAACTCCTTACTACACTGTTGTAACGAAAGATGGTCATCCTTGTTTCTAAAGATGTATGGCTGTAAGTGGCAAGTTCAGGTCTAGAACCTAGGTCTCTGGATTCTAAGTCCTAATTTCTTTTCACCTAGACCTCACAGCCACTGGGCAAGAGATCTACGTAATATGCCAGAGACCACCACTGTGATAGCTTCACAATGAGGATGTGAAGGGAACACTCAAAATGCCTGTCATTGCGGGCAAGGCATCACTGCATCCAGGGCTCAGAGCGTACATGCTGGGAAAAGTGACAATACAGTTCATGTTTCAACTTTACCACTTATTAACCAAGTGACCTTGGGCAAATGATTTTTACTCTGTGAACCTGTTTCTTCATTTGTAGAAGAAAAACAATAACAGTATCTATACAGAATTGTTGAGGATAACACATACAAAATATTTTAGAAGGGTGCGTAGCATATATTCATGTCATAGTGAATGCTGGCTTTTGGTCAGTGCACCAACTGCATGAAATTAACCATGGTAACCAAGTGGGTTCTTGACACTTGATCTGCAGAGGTCAGTGCTGACAGGGGTACTCCGGAACATGACAATACGAGGAGAATTTGGGAGGATTCAGACTGTATGGCAGAGTCTGGGCGCTTACCGCGAGGATGGCAATGACGATCCCCACAGCGCAGAGCACAGCGTCATTTATTGTCTCACCAGCTTTCAGCGGGTACTTGATGCTCTCGTCATTGCAGTAAAAGCCCCGGTGGTAAGGCTTAATGGTGCTTGACTCGATGATGAGGAAAGGCAGGCCCGCTGGTCAAGATGGAATCATTGCATGGAAGAGAAAGAAATAATGAAGAGGGAAAAGATCAGTGCAAGAAAGTCAAAGGCCACCCTTGACAGCAATGATTTTTTTTCTCACTGGTAGCCATCTACAACCTAAGGAGAGACTTCACTGTACTCAGCGCCCCTTTATGTTTTCCTCACCCCTAAAAGAAGACTGGAGTTCGGTACACAACGAGTAAGCACTTGGCTGCTAATTGAAAAGTCAACAGTTCACACCCACCAGTATAGGTCCATAGGAGAATAGATCTGGCAATGTCCCCTCGTGAAGATTTCACATTAAGAAACCTTATGGGGTAGTTCTACTTTGTCCTGTAACATTGCTAAGGATTTGGAATTAATTCGGCAGCCTGCAACACCAACAACTAAAGAAGAGTAGCATTATTCTCCTTTACAGGTGGAGTGCCTGAGGGTTTTAGTGAGGTGCAAGGTTTTGCTCAAGAGCAGGTCAGAGCATATGCATTCTTCTACAACACCTTGTTAAAGTTCCATTCATAATTATTACTAACGTAGGCTCAAATTCAATGATACTCATTATCCATTCTTCTGAATGCATTCATTTCGTAGGGGTTAGACCCCTCATCTTGAAAAGTCCCCTTTAAGAAGCTTAGTCTAAGACTTTGGTTGCCTGGAGTAGAGAAAGCCTTGAAGTCATATAGCCGAATTATGAGTCCCAAAGATCCACCAGCTCCTAGCATCGTGACTTCCGGTTCCCATTCCATCTCCCTGAGTCTCAGCTTCCCTGAATGTAAAGTAAGTCACAATGATGATTAAAACATAGTAGCTGCTCAATGAACTCTAGTTTACCCATCTATTTCTTTCACTATCCAAGGACTAAACAAGACTCAATAGAGCTGAGCTTGACCCTGCTGCCTGGAGAACTGGAGTGAAGCCCAAGGGCACCCAGGAGCACGAGGCAGCTCTTGCAGCTGCTGCTGGTTATCAGTGGACAGCTCAGATGCCATGCTTTCAAAGGTCATGGAGAGCACATTCCATCACTTGCCAGGAAACCCTAAATTGAAAAGCAAAGATCTACAACTTCTCTAACCTAGAGTACTGCAATAGCCTCCAGTCAAAGTCTCTTGGCTTCACTGCCCCTTACACATAGCCATTGCTTGCTTCCTAAAGAAGCACACCATTGCCTTGCCAAAACCTCTCCAATGGCTCCATATTGCCCACGCAGTAAGATAAAGTCCATATAGGGCTTCATGAGATCCCTGTGATATACCTTTCTTCTCCAACTTCACGGTCTGCCATCTCCTTCTCACTCCCTCCAGAGAAAACAGCACACAGAGGCTGTTGGTTCCTGTTATTCTCTTAGAATGGAATACCCCTTCCTCTTCTACTCTCCAGGTTCAAGCTTCAATACCACCACACAGGGTAAAAGTGGAAATACTCTGACCAGGGAAAAACACAAAACAGTATCTTGATAATAATAATAAACCTAAACCTATTGTCATCGAGTTGATTCTGACTCATCGCAAGCCTAAAGGACAGAACAGAACTGCCCCACAGGATTTCTTTACTGAGGAAGATTTGCACAGAGGACCTGGTGGGTTCAAACCTAAGACTTTCCAGTTAGCAGGTGAGCACTTAACCACTGTGCCACCAAGCTTGCTTCAGGTAATAAAAATAGTCACCACTGACAGGTCACTGATGTGGAAATCTACTTTGTATCCATTTTGCACTGAATCTTTTCAACAACCCTAAGAGGTAATTTTTAAAGCATTATTTAAGTACTATTACTTGGCAAGACTTCATCTCTCATACTTTGGACATATTATCAGAAGGACCAGTCCCTGGAGAAGGGCATGATGCTTGGTAAAGTGGATGGTCAAAAGAAAAAGAGGAAGAACCCCCGGCCCCCAGCAACGACATGGATTGGCACAGTGGCAGTAGCAATGGACTGAGCATAAGGACGATTGTGAGATGGGCACAGGTAGTGTTTTATTCTGTTGTGCATAGGTTCATGTGAGTTGGACCCAACTCAATGGCATCTAACAGTAACAACTGCTCTCTTAAGGTCCTTGGGTGGCACAAATGGTTTATGCTCAACTAGTATAGTGGTTATGAATCGGGCTGCAAACCACAAGGTCAGCAGTTCGAAACTACCAGCTGTTCCACAGGAGAAAGATGAGGGTTTCTGTTCCTATAAAGATTTACAGCCTCGGAAACCCTGTACAGGGTCGTTATGAGTCAGGACCGACTCCAACTTACCTAAAGTTTGGAGTCCAAACTCATCCAGTAACAACACAAAAGAAAAGTCTGGCAATGTGCTTCTGTAAAGATTACAACCCAGCTAACTCTGCAGAGTAGCTCTTCTCCCTACCATGGAGGTCACCGTAAGTTGGCGTCAACTGGGACGGAGCAGGTTGTTTCGTTTTTTTCGTTCTTCCCAATCTTGGGAGTCCCTGGTGTGCAAATGGTCAATATGCTCAGCAAGTAATGAAATGCTGTAGGTTCAAGTCCCTCTAGAGGCATCTCAAAAGAAAGATCTGGTGATCTACTTCTGAAAAATGTGACCGTCAAAAACCCTATGATGCACAGTTCTACTCTAACACACTGCTGTCAGCCAGAGTTGACTTGACAATTAATGGATCTTTCCCATCTTGCTTGTGAGCTAAACAGCTTCCAAGAGAACATTTAGCTCATTCAGGCCTCTTAGTTCACCCCCACCCTCAAATATCTAAATCCCTAAATCAACTTTTGCAAATTGGTTTCCTCCAAATGTGAATTTCATTAGCTGAAAAATCCCAAAATAAGTGATTGCTTTACAGATAAAACTCTATTTTCATGCTTTCCAAAAAGAATTAAATTCATGTCACGTTGCTTGAAGCCCCAGACCACTTCTAAAAAATATATACCATAAGCACCACAATTTTTCAATTACTTTTGTCCAGACCAGCAACGATAAAAATGTGTACTTTCTAAAAAGTGTATTTATGTATCACTGTGCATACACACATGAATTTATTTGGTTTTATTCTTTGGATTTATTTGAATTCTATAGCTATTTATTTTGTGACACACACCCATCCCCCAAACTGCTTCCTGTTAAAACAACAATTTACTTTATCAAATTCATACCGGTGCTTTGCACAAAAAAGAGCAGCAACACACAACAGTATTGTGCCTGACCTTCCCAGAGTAAACACAGAGAGGCCCTGGAAGGGAATAATCATTAGCTCTCGAAACTCAGTCTCTGCAATGAAGTGAAGAGGGTGAAGGGAGGCCACAGTGAGTGGCTGTTCTGGCTTAGCTTAGGCAGCTGGTCTTTGGGGGTTGATATGGGCTAAGCCATCATCTTCATTCCACAGCCTAAACATTTTGAAATGTAGCCAAGTTGGCTCTGAAAAGTCACTGAGAAGCCAGCAGTACTATATTAATAGTCCACTTTTAAAGTTCCGCACGTTGTGATGAAAATGTTCAGCTCTTTGAGATCCAGCTCGCGGCAGCCTCTATGGTGCCTAGGAGCCAAAGCGTTGCTAATAAACTCAGGGAGGGAACAGATCTTGGGTTTCTTACATTTATGCCACACTCTTAGGCCTCCAGCTTCTATTTTTAATAGTGTTCACATGATAAGCCTGTAAAACATATGTTTCTAAGGACAGTAAAACACATATAAAAGAGCTTTGGCGTTAGATCAATTACCAGTTGCTGTCAAGTTGACTCTGGGGCTCATGTGCATCTGTCCGACTGGTCCAACTCCATGGACTTTTCCAATGGCTGGCTTTTTTGGAAGAAGATCACCAGGCCTTTCTTCCAACTGATCTCAAACCTCTAACGTTTCAGTTAACAGCCAAGAGAACTGAATTAATGATCTCAACTCTGCTCCCTACTAGTAATGGAATTCTGAGCAAGTTTTTCCACATCTCCAACACTCTCTCCCCCTTTCTCATCTGTTCAAACAGAAGAATGAAGTCTAGCTTTGGATAGCTGTGATGATTTAATAAGATCATGTATTATTCTATTCATCTACTCAGCAAATACTGAGTCCTGGTGTAGCACTCTGGGTTAATGCACCAGACTGCAAAGCCATTTGAACTGCAAGGTCAGTGATTAAGTTCACCAGCTGCTCCTCGGAAACCCTATACAGGGTTGCTATGGGTCGGAACTGACTTGATGCCACTTCACAACAACAACAACTGCGTTTACTAAATACAAGGACTGCCAAGATGACACTTGCCTTCAGGAAGCTTAAAGTCTAGGAGAGGAAGATACAAAGAATCAAATAAAATCAGTCCATGAAGTTGCGTTCACTGGAAGAAAGCCAGGGCAAATATGCATGGCATATACTGTGGACACTCAGTCAATTCTATCAGGGAGAAGGAAAAAGAGTTCAACAGAAACAGCCAGGAAAAAAAAAAAAGAAAATCTGTCTGGTCAGTTCCTTTGCCCTCTTTCAACCTGGGAACAATCCAAATCCCTTTTCTTCCTTCCTTGCCTATGGCGTTGAGAGGATTTCCGGTTCTGATTGTGAAGATAATGACCACAAACAGACAAGAATTTGGATCAGAATATATTCTGTTTATTTTCTTGAAAGGCATGGAAATAGCATTTAGAAAACCCAATGACTTTTTTTGTCTCCCTACAAACTTGTGGTGTTATTGAGGGTAATGCCAATCAAATCTTGAGTTTGCTCCAAGAAGAGAGTAACCTCAGATTCCCTTCAGTTCATGTGAAAAGCATAAACATTCCCCTCAAAAACTGGGCAGCAAGTGCTCAAGAGACATAATACCCAGGCCCGTCTCTCCAGGGCTCAGAAGAGACTTGTTCTCTTTCAAATCAAGGTCTCCATTCCCATCAATAGCGCTATCTTAATTACCAGTCACTAAAGTTACTACCATTTCAAGAAAATCCCCAGGGCTAGACAATGGGATCTGGGGTGGTAGTAGTGATGTACCGTGGAGTTGGTTCCAACCCATAGTGACCCTGTGGGTTTCCAAGGCTGTAAATCTTTACCGGAGCAGAATGCCTCACCTTTCTCCTGTGGAATGGCTGGTGGTTTCGAACTGCTGCCCTTGACTTGAGGTGAGTAAGTAATAGTACCTGCTCTCAAGAAGCACACAGCATTGCAAGAAACACAAAAGCAATGGCACTACAATATTTCCAGAGTATTGACTGACATATGTATAGAGCACAGTGAAGAGATAAAAGGTCACTATGTTGGGGACACTGTAGATGTCCCACAGAGAAGGCTGGAGTTGATCCTAAAATGCACAAAAGGTCTCCAGGACCCAAGTGCTTAGTACACTCAAGAAAAGCCAGTGCTTAGTATCCGTGGAGTGGCTGGTATTTTTGAACTACCCACCCTGTGGTAAACTACCTTGTTGTTGTTGTTGTTGTTATGTGCTGCCAAGTCTGTTCCTCCTTCCGAGGAGCCGCTGGTGGTTTTGAACTGCCGATCTTAAGGTTAGCAGTCTAATGCTTACCCTACAAGGCCATACCAGAACTCTGATCACCCTACTAGATAATTACTACATGTGCTCAAACTATGTTAAGGATATTTATAGGAACTACTGCCATCTGACAAAGCTTGCTGCCATTATGGATCAGGCACACACTTGGGCACTGACAGGGCTACTGAGGTCAAGAAGGCTAAGTCCCAACCTTCAAGTGGCATAAAGGTCAATAGGAGAAACATTCTCCAATGGTTACCAGGGGTGGGAGGGAAGGAAGAGTTATTCACTGGCCAGAGGGTTGTTGTTTCTTGTTGTTAAGTGCCATCGAGTCGGTTCCGACTCAGCGAACCTGTAGTATAGGGTTTCCGAGGAGCAGCTGACATGTTAACTTGAGTGATGGGCAAGACAGTTTTAAAAATAATAGTAAAGTAGAAAAATTAAAGGTTAATGGAAAAGACGATAAAAAACCAGTACATCAGGTGGTACAGATGGTTAACACACTCTGCGGCTAACAGAGAATTTAGAGGTCGAGTCCATCAGGGATGCCTTGGTAGGAAGGCTGGAAGATCTACTTCTAATAAACCAGCCACTGAAAACACTGTGGAACACACTTCTACTCTGATATGCAGTTGCCATGAGTTAAGGTTGAATTGATGGCAACTGATTTTTCAGATTGAAACAGATTAAAACGTACTGCCAGAGTCCCTCTGCAAGGAACTGGCTGGAGTTTACATGATCTGACTCTAAATCCTGGGTACTTTCTAAAGTCAGTCACTTCACAAAGAGAGAATGAAGCAGTTAAGATTTTATTAGCAAATCAAGTGACCCTCAGCAATTCTCACGGCCCTGAGGGAAAGTAGGAGATACTGGTGGGAGTTTTGTTTGGGACAGTCAAGACAACATCACTGGCAAATGTTTACTGAATGTTTACCATGTACTAAGCATCTAATTAAAAACCAGGAGCCAATATCCTAGAATCTAGATTTATCTCTAATAAAGGTGCATTGCAAATTGTTTGCAATGTAGGATCCAGGGGGTAAAATCCATCTGGTTGTTCCAGACCCAGACTCAAGCATTTCTCTTTCTTTTATTCAATGATCAATGAACTCCCTATACCTCCAGGGACCCCTCAAGCTGTGTTGGCTACAGAGGAGGCGAAATACGAACTCAGGGACAAACACTTAATGGGCAGAAAATCAAAGCATGAAGAAAGGCCCCTGTGTTGAGTTCAGAGCTTTGAAACTTTTTAGGCTTTGAAAAACTAACACTTGACCAGGTTGGGAGGTTTGGGGGTGGGGTCTAAAAAAACACAGGGTAAGTTTCAGTGGCCCACCCATTGATAAAGTTATGTGGGAAGTGTTACCAAAGTGACCTAGCCCCAAAGCCCCGCTCCCTTCAGCCACAGCTTCACGTTTCCACAAAATTAAATGCAGTCTGCTTCTCTCAAAAGTGCTTTTTAGAAAGTCCTTAGTGGGGCGGGGGTGGAGGGTGATGGAGGAGTGAACCAAAAGCCTTGCACATCTGCTTCATCAAAATCAGAGCATCAGGGAGGGGCTTCAATCTCTCCAATACATCAAGTCCTTCAAGTGGTTTCTTCAGAGTTGTCCAATTGTCCACTTAACCTCATCTGTGTTTTCCTTAAAATAAGCAAAATCCTGGAAGCACCAGAATAGTAATTGAGCTAACACCAGCAGAAAGTCTACACATCTACCAACAAAATACTACTGGATGCAGCGGACATGTCTAAGTTGTTGTTGTTAAGTGCTGTCAAGTTCCAACTCATAAAGACAGTATGACAGAGTAGAACTGCTCCATAATAGGGTTTCCTAGGCTGTCATCTTTACAGAAAGGAGCTCTGGTAGAGAACTGGATTACAAACTGGGCTGCAGTGTGAATCTATCACTCACTCTGAGGGACAAAAACGAGGCTTTCTGATCTCATAAAGATTTACAGCTCTGGAAACCCTGTACAGGGTTGCTATGAATCAGAAGCAGCTAGAAAGCACACCACCACCACCATCAAACTTTATAGGAGCAGATCCCCAACTGTCTCCTACAGAGGCAGTAGGTGGGTTTGAACTCCAAACCTTTCAGTTAGCAGCTGAGCACGTAACCACTGCATCCCCAAGGCTCTCAAATCAGGCAGTTGTCACTCTGTGATAGATACTTTATACATCTTACCTAAAGGAGCTCTGGTAGCGTAGTGGTTACGAATCGAGCTGCTAACCTCAGGGTCAGCAGTTCAAAACTACCAGCTCTTCCACAGGAGATAGAGGAGGTTTTCTGCTCCTGAAAAGATTTATAGCCTCGGAAACCCTGTACAGGGTCGCTATGAACCGGAATCAACTCCACGGCACATAACCACCACAACCACCACCACCTAAAGGCGCTCTGGACCACCTAAAGGCGCTCTGGTGGTGCAATGAGTTAAGCATTGGGCTGCTAATCGAAAGGTCAGCGGTTCAAAGTCACTAACTACTCTTTGGGAGAAAAATGAGGCATTCTGCTTCCATAAAGATTTACAGTCTTGGAAACCTGGTGGAAGAGTTGTACTCGGTCCTAAAGGGTCCTATGGGTCAAAATCGACTCAATGACAGTGGGTATACCTACAATATACAGGGCCCTGGTAGCATCTGTTGTTGTTGTTAGGTGCCATCGAGTCAGTACCAACTCCTAGTGACCTCATGCACAGCAGAACGAAACACTGCCCAATCCTGGGCCAACCTCACTACTTGAGTCCATCGATGCTGCCACTTTGCCAATCCATCTCTCTGGGGGTCTTCCTCTTTTTTCTCTGACCCTCCACCTTACCAAACATGATGTCCTTCTCCAGCGACTGGTCCCTCCTGACAATATGTCTGACGTATTAGAGATGAAGTTTGGCATACTCGTGGGTTATAGTTACGAGTTGGGCTACTAACTTCAAGTTCAGCAGTTCGAATCTATCAGCCGCTCCCTGTGGCTAAAAGGTGAGGCTTTCTACTCCCATGAAGATTTATAGCCTCAGAAACCCTTTACAGGGTCGTTATGAGTCAAAACCGACTCGATGGCGCACAACCACCAACATGCCACACCTATGGTATAGAATTCACCAGGTAGATGCTGTTCTGCCTACTTTACAAATGAAAAAACTGAGGCTCAACAAGGTTAAAGCAGTTCACTCAAGTGCAGTGCCAGCATATGGCACTAATTTAGGTAGGATATTAGAAATAAAGGTAGAAAACACTGAGCCTCTAACTTCAAGGTTACAACCTAGTTAGGAATTTATTTAATCTCTGCAACAGCTATGAAAAGTTAAATGCTATTATTGCCATTTTACACACAACAGAAAACAGAGGTCAGAAGTTTTGTAACATCTCCAAGTTCTCCCACAGTGAGTAAACGGGGTCACTGGGATTTGAACTCACATCTGTCTTTCCTCTGGCTCATGTTATTTACTCTATGACCTGACTCTGCCTTCCTTTATAAATGTACTCCTTGTGAAAATATGGCCAACTGATTCTTTTTTTTTTAATCACTTAAGGTCAAAATGGTCAGTCCAACTACTACTTAGAGGTTCAAAATACAAATATTTATGTTGCTTGTAAGTGACAACATTTCTATTTAAAGTAATTAATTGCTACTGGTCCTAGAAGTGTGTAAACTTTCCTTGGTTTATGATACTTGTTCAGATTTTTAGTCTGGACACGATCCAGATGAGACAAAGCTCAGTTTACTATGAAGGCGTCTCCCCACCTTTGAAACGGACTGCCATGAAAAACACTTGTTGTTGGCTGGTATGAACAGGCGATATTCTGGGTCTAGAGATTTTCCTTGACAAATGCTCATTCTTCAGAACTGGAAAGTTCAAGCCCTTTCTTCACAAAAAGAAGACTGTCAGAACCAAAAGCAGCTGCGAAAGAGAAATGAAACACTGATGGCAGATCCAGTCCTGAGACCTAGCTTTCCTCACAGGACGGACGTGCAACGCTTTTTAGTTTAGTTCAATTAATGTATCTTGATAGTTACTGTTAGGTGCTGGGGACACTGTGTTATGTACTGAGGACAGAAAGATGAGCAATAGACTTCACTGCCTTTGGAGAGTCTCAGGTTCCATGGTCTAATCACAGGTGTGAAAAAGAATTTTGGAAAGACTTTCTTATGTGAGAATGCTTCAAGTGGAAACATTTTGTTCTTCAAATCTGGTTGTTTGGGCCATTTTTGCTAGATTTTTAAGGGGTTATCACATTCACCCTTTAAAACTAAAAGAACAAACTTAACAACGACCCATGGTTCATAACACGCACCCTTCATTGGGTAAGTTTTCAGACCACTTTTGTCATATAATACATTTCACAAATGTGACAATTTCTAGTAATACACAACAACCAGAGCCAACAGGACATTCAATCCCTCCACTTCAGGTAACACTCTGAGTCATGTCTCAATACATCCTCTCTCTCTTTGATCGCTCTTTTTAAAAAGGATGGGAGTACATTTATATTGGTTAGGTGTCTATTATATGCTAAAGACTTTGGATACATCAACTGATTTAACTCTCAAAACAATCCTCTAAATTATTAGTACATAGCCAAAGAACCAAGAGTCAGAGAAATTAAATAATATGCTTCGCGATCAGCATAACCAGGCTATGGAATCGAACAAGATGGATCTAAAGTTAACTCTGAAATGTAGCCAGTTAGCTTTTCTTGCGAAGTATCCATGAATTATGTCTATGCAGATAACAACAATTTAAAAATTCAATTATAATAGTGTATGTTGACCTGGAACTAGAATAAAAGACAAAGTCTTCTCCTTAAATATTAAGGCAGATTTATACACACAAAGACACGTTCTCTACTCTCCTTTGACTCAAACATGTTTGCTATATGGATGCCCAGAGTTTGGACATAGCAAGAATCACATGTGTACACAGCACTTTGTGTGTGCTTATACAAATAATCACATCTCTGTGACATCATCTTTATAGCACCTGATTAACAACTGTTTTTGCTGTTAGGTAACAGGTATGGCTGATCCACCTCTGACTCATAGTGACCCTGTGTACAACAGAACAAAACAATACCCTCACAATTGTTCCCTGACTTGAACTCACTGTTGTAGCCACTATGTTGAGATATCTTCTTAAAGGTCTTCCTCTTTTTTGCTGACCTTCTACTATATCAAACATGTTGTTCTTCTCCAGGTACTGGTCCCTCCTGATAACATGTCCAAACTATGTGAGCAGAAGTCTCACCGTTGTCACTTTTAAGGGACATCCTGTATTTCTTTCGAGAAAGATTGGTTCATTCTTTTGGCAGTCCAGGTTCTAGTCAATATTCTTCACCAACATCATACTTCAAAGCTATCGAATCTTCTTTGGTCTTCCTTATTCACTGTCCACATACAGGCATATCAACTGTATGGACTACTTTTCTCAACTGACTCCATGGATGACAACAAATTATGGATAACATTATGAATAATGGGAATGCCAAGATACTTAATTGTGTTCATGAGGAACCTACACATAGACCAAGAGGCAGTCATTAGAACAGAACTAAGGCAATACAGAATGGTTCTTAACAACAACAACAACAAGGCAATACAGAATGGTTCAAAGTCAGAAAATCAGTGTGTCAGGGTTGTATCCATTCCACATACTTATGCAATCTGTATGTCAAGCAAATATTCTGAGCTGGACTAAATGAAGAAGAACAGGGCATTAAGAGTAGAGGCTCATTAATAACCTGAGATATGCAGATGACACAACCTTGATTGCTGATAGCAAAGAGGACTTGAAGCACTTACTGATAAATCACTACTGATGAAGATTACCGCCTTCAATATAGATTACAGCTCAATGTAAAGAAAACAAAAATCCTCACAACTAAACCAATGAATAACATCATGAATAAGTTAAAAAAAAGTTTAAAGTTGTCAAGGATTTCATATTACTTGGATCCACAATCAACACTCATAAAAGTAAAGTAGCCGTGAAGAAATCCAACAATCCAACAGTGGGCAAATCTGCTGCCAAAGACCTCTTTATAAGAGGTCACTTTGAAGACTAAGGTATAGCTGATGAACACACCATGGTATTTTCTATTTTGATCATGGATCCTTCAATATTTCAATCTAAGGTTTGAAATTTTTCTTCATTTCGTTCAGCTTGAGAAATGCCAACTATGTTCTTCCCTTTGGGTTTTCTAACTCTAGATCTCTGCACGTTTCATTGTAATAGTTTGTCTTCTCTAACATTTAAAATCTTCTGTTCAGCTCTTTTAACTTTATCATTTCTTTCATTCACTTTAGCTACTCTATGTCCAAAAGCAAATTTCAGCATCTTTTCTGACATCCATTTTGGTCTTTTTTTTTTGTTCTTGTCTGTATTTTAAATGACCTTCTCCTTTCTTCGTGTATGATGTCCTTGATGTCATCCCACAACTCATCTGCTCTTCAGTCATTTATGTCGAATGTGTCAACTCTATTCTTGAGATGGTCTCTAAATTCAGGAGTGATATACTCAGAGTTGAACTTTGACTCTTGTGGACTTGTTTTGATTATCTTCAGTTTCATCTTGAGCTTTGGACAGTCATTTCTATCATCAAGGCCATTATTTCCCAAGTTTTGCATTCTAGTAATTATCAATGCATCTTGAGTGCATGTTTGATTAATTTCAAACTATAGAAATTGTATGTTTTGTTGTTTTTTTAATCTTCGTTTTTTTTTTAATCTTTGGCATTAGTGGTTAGGGAATACATTTGAATAATTGCCATATTAACTGGCCTTCCTTGTAGATGCACATATGGATACAGTCCTATCACTGACAGCACTGAATTTCAGGATTGATCTTGAAATGTTCTTTTTGACGATGAATGGGATGCCAATTGTCTTCAATCTATCGTCTCTGAAATAGACCATGTGATTGTCTGGTTCAAAATAGTCAATACCAGTCCATTTCAACATACTAATGTCTAGAAATAACTATCTTCCAGTATTCCATTTCAATTTTGACAACTTAATGCTTTTTCTTGATTCATACTTCATGCAATCCATACTCTGCTTATTAATGGATGCTTATGCCTGTTTCTTTTCATTTGGAGTTGTATCATATCAGCATATACAGTCATTGAAGATAAACTCTACCTTGAGGCGTTCTGCACCCATAAAGATGAACAGCTTCAGAACCTCTGTAACAGGGGAGCTATGAGAGGGAACTGACTTGCCAGCACACAACCACCACCACTACTTTGAGGAGGCAGCTCTTCCTTGGTCATACGCTGAGTGCCTTCTAACCTGAAAGTAAAAAGTACCAGCTCATCAAGAGTTAAGTCTTCTCCAAAGGATTCTCTTAGCCATGCAACCCACTGTGGTTGGTCCTTTCTTTCTTCTGATTTATCTGTCAACTTCTAAGTCAGGCAGACAGGGCTTTTTCACCTGCCACCATGTTTGCTGTAAGACCTTGGGCTAAGTCATTTTATCCCTCTGGTCTTCATTTACATCATCTTACAATAGGACTTTGCACAATAGTTCTTAACACAGAGTTGATTGTGAAGACTAATGTAATACAACTTACACTGTATTCAGCAATTTCCTGGCTCAATAGATGTTAATACTTGCTCTCATAGGTGATAGAAAGCCACAGAAAGTTTTGAATTCAAGGAGCTGTGGGCCAGCCAGCCACTCCCCAGATGCAATCTGATCACAAGAGAAATGCATGATTATAAACTGCAGTTATTCCAGGGACATCTTTGAATCGTGTAAACACATGGGCTTTGACAGTGATTAGCAGGACCCAGGGCCCCTGACTCAGGGAAGAAATACTACAAGACTCCTGCCACACATGCTCAAAAGATCACATGAGGCTACCTGGGAGGCAAATCTGTAATAAAGGTGGAGGAAAAACATTTCTTTTTATTTTTCCAACAGTTAAACATGCATTCGTCAGGGTAAGTGCTCCCGTCCAATTTGTGCTTCCCAAGTGTACACAAAACACCGCATTCATGTGGCAGTAAAATAAACAACATGTGCACTGGCAGGACATCAGACACCTGGGAGGACCAAAGTTCGAGATAGTCCAAAGGCAAGACTGAATCCAGATGCTGTGCCAAAAGTGAAGAGTTGACACATTATTGGAGACCCTGTAAGAACAAAATCATGCTGGAAAACAACCCACGGTGTCAGAGCACTCCAAAGTACCCCATCAAGGTCAAATTTGAGGTCAGAGCTCACAAGTTGTCAACTCACAGTCGAATCTGACATGCAGAGACGTTCTGTTTGCCCGAACCAGGGTTTAAAATGTCTTAAATTCGTTATTAACATAATTTAATGGCAACAGGTCTCACGTAACATCCAGATTTCTAGGTTCTCTTAAAAAATCAGCTCCAACACCACATAGCCATGCAGACAGTGATACTGTGACCACCTTCCTTCGGGAAAAGGAGCACATGCTCTCCAGGGCACCTCCAGTCCATATTTTGTCTCTGACACTCAAACAGCACATCAGTTTCCATTCTCATTGAGTCTGCACTTTCAGTTTTCAGAAACTTTGTTCTCTTTAGTTTATGCTAGTTTGCATGGCCCAGTAGGCATTTGGCTTTTCAGTTCCTGCTCTCAAGGACCTTAGTGGTGCAATGGTTAAGTACCTGGCTGCTAACAGAAAATAGCAGTTAGAACCCACCAGTGGCAGTCTGCTTCCATAAACATGGTTGTTGTTGTTGTTGTTGTTAAGTGCCATCGAGTCGGGTCCGACCCATAGCGACCCTGTACAGGGTTTCCGAGGGTGTAAATCTTTACAGGAGTAGAAAGCCTCATCTTTCTCCCGCGGAGCGGCTGGCAGTTTCAAACCGCTGACCTGAAGGTTCGCAGCCTGATTCATAAGTACAGCCTTGAAAAACCCTGTGGAACAATTCTCCTTTGTCCTATAGGGTTGCTAGCAGCAGTCATTGGCTTAACAGCAACAAGTGTCCCTGCCTGCTCTGGGTGAATATGGGACCCCTTGGTTAAATTGATAAAAATAGAAAAAGCAACTCTTGATTCACCACAGTCCTCTGAGGAAGGTAACAAACAGTCACATTGTAGTTAGCTCCCATCAAGTGGGCTCCAAATCATGACAACTTAGGTATGACAAAACAAAATGCTGCCGGGCCCTCTGTCATCTCCAGGATCATGGGTAAATAAGTTCACTGTGGCTAGTCTGTAGTGCCTCTGAATCTAGGCACTCCCCTCCCAGCACTGTATCAGACAATATTCTGTGGTAATCCATAGGTTTCATTGGCCAAGTTTTGGAAGTAATTCACCAGGCTTTTCTTCTTAGTTTGTAGGGAGTCCTGGTGTGGCACTGTGGGTTAATGCACCAGACTGCAAAGCCATTTGAACTGCAAGGTTGTTGGGTCACGCTCACCAGCTGCTCCTTGGAAACCCTATACAGGGTCATTATGGGTCGGACCCGACTTGATGGCACTTAATAACAACAACGAAAGCTCTGCTGAAAAATGCCTACCATAAATGATCCTGCTCATATCTGAAATATTGGTAGCATAGCTTCCTATATCATGAAAACACTCAAATCAACACAGTTTAGCATAACAACAAATGATGTAAATCATCCATATTAAATTTGTGCATATGTGTGTGAGGATATGTATGCATGTTTATGTACATAATCAATCCCAAGACTGAGCCTCCTAGCCATGTTTTATAATAAGACCTGTGTAAGACAGAACTCAATAGCACTGGCTTATTTTTCTGGGTCTCACAAGTTTTCTACCTCTAAAATGGTACAGTCTTACCACTTTCCTATCGTTCAGTCTACTGGATACTATATGAGTTTGTTTGTTTTGGAACTCTGATATACAGGTTCCAGTTTTCACAGGTTTTACTATATAAATCCAAGAATTATATCAAGGAACTATATAGCAAGATTATTAATACTATTTGTAATTTATGTATAAGGAAACTGAATTGCCAAAGAACACATAGCTCTGAAAAGGAAAATGATTGTTGATGGGTTTGTTGTTAAGTGCCGTCGAGTCGATTCCAACTCATAGCGACCCTGTATAGGGTTTCCAAGGAGCAGCTGGTGAGCTTGAGCCACCGACCATGCCATTCAAATGACTTTGCAGTCTGACACATTAGCCCACAGTGCCACATCAGGACTTCATTGTTGTTGGTTGTTGTTGTTGTTAGGTGCCAACGAGTTGGTACCAACTCATAGCGACCTTATGCACAACAGAATGAAACACCACCCTATCCTGGGACAACCTCACTACTGTTGCCACACTTTAGTCCATCAAAGCTGCCACTTGGCCAATCCACCTCGTTAGGGGTCTTCATCTTTTTCTCTGACCCTCCACCTTACCAAACATGATATCCTTCTCCAGTGACTGGTCCCTCCTGACAATATGTCTGAAGTATGAGAGATGAAATTTGGCCATCTTGGCCTCCACTATGGCTGCACTTCTTCCAAAACAGACTATTGGTTCTTTGGCAGCCCATGGCATTTTCAATACTCTCCTCCAACACCATAACTCAAAAGCATCAGTTCTTCTATGGTCTTTTGGTAAGTGCCGTCAAATAGGTCCAACCCATAGTGACAGTGAGTCTACATACAACAGAACAAAACAACACCCAGTCTCTCACTATTCTTCAGGAAAATCGTAATTCAAACGCATCAAATCTTTTCTGTTCTCTACCATTGTCTACCTTTCACATGCATATGAAGCCACTGAAAATATCAAGGCTTGGGTCAAGCATACCTTAGTCCTCAAAGTGACACTTTTGCTCTTTGACACTTCAAAGAGGTCTTTTACCGCTGATTTGCCCAATGTAACACACCATTTGATTTCTTGACTGCTGTTTCCATGAGCATTGATTGTGGAGCCAAGCAAAATTAAGTCCTTGACGACTTCAATCTGTCTATATTTACCATGATGTTATCTACTGGTCCAGTTGTTAGAATTTTTGTTTTCTTTACACTGAGGTGCAGCTCACACTGAAGACTGTAGTCTTTAATCTTCATCAGTAAATATTTCAAGTCCTCTTCACTTCAAGTAAGGAAGGTTATATGATCTATATATCATAGGTTGTTAATGAGTCTTTTTCCAATTCTTATATCAAGTTCTCCTTCATATAATCCAGCTTCTTGGATTATTTGTCCAGCATATAGATTGAATAAGTACAGTAAAAGGATACATCCCTGATGCACACCTTTTTAAACTGGTCAGTATCCCCTTGTTCTGCTCTAAGGACTGCCTCTAGTCTATGTAAGCCTCCTAATGAACACAATTAAGTGTTCTGGAATACACATTCCTTGTAATGTTACCCATAGTTGAATGTCTTTGCATATTCAACAAGTAAACATCTTTCTGATATTCTCTGCTTTCCGCTAAAATCCATCTGACATCAGCAATGACATCCCCTTTTTTCCTTGTCCTCGTCTGAATCCAGCTTGAATTTCTGGCAGCTCCCTGTCAATGTACTGCTAAAACCATTTTTTAATTATCTTCTGCAAAATTTTTCTTGCATGTGACACAAGAAGTAAGGGTCCCTTAAAAGAGTAGCAAAGCCCTTACCAACTTGATCCCATGAGGCTGGTAGTAGAATCAGAATGAATATCTGCTTTACTAGCCAGTTAAATAATATGTACATCTCGTTAAATTATGTTGTTGCTTCAGAAGACATATATCATACATCTCTGTGTGATGCCAAGTGGTACTATCAGGGAGTTCTATTTTTAAGGCAAGAGTTATTTAAAATAAAAACAAAAGCAGCCTCCTTCAGATAGAATCTCATTAATTAAAAGCCAGGTGAGAAGACACTTAAGAATTAAAGTACATCAGATGTTAGTTGTTATTACAATCTTACCATAAATGGACTTAAACACATATTAGTGATATACTGATAAGATTTTTGAAACTAAAAGAGATCTCTGATATCATTTATCCTATTTAATAGACAGGAAGACTGAGACCCACCGCTAGTACTATCATGATTTCTGGCTATCTCCTGTATCAGTTGACCATTCAGAAAAGGGTTCGTATCTTAGCTATCTCTGTACATCCACCACAAAACAGAATGCCTGGCATTTTATGGATGTCAACAAACGTGTATTAACTAAATGTACAGAAAACAAAGGAACATTTAGACGACCTGGCTCCACCCCAAATTAGCTATCTAATTTGGGGCACCTCTAAGTTTCAGTTTCCTTAAATACAAATGCTGAAA
>NW_006408544.1:23829530-23853603 GCF_000296735.1 Chrysochloris asiatica
TGCTGCTTTACCTAAGCCCCAAAGTTGCTGTAAAAATTAAATATAGAAGTACCTGGTAAATCCCAGAAATCGCTACAGATTCTAGGAGTATTGTTAAAATCTCAATATGGACACCATGAGACTTGATTTTAAAGGACATGCAAATATTCACATTCCAACCCCAAATGAAGCACACTCCATCCATGACCCTTAGATCATTTTTTTCCCTTCTGAATTGGAATCTTCCTCACATCTCAATTACTGGTCTATGAAGTCTCCCAAACAATCCCATAGAGCCTGATGAAGAGTCAATGATTAATTCCGTTGGCAATTATTTGTTGTTGTGAAGTGCCATCAAGTCAGTTACTACTTAATAGTGACTCTCTACAAGGTTCCCAAGGAGTAGCTGGTGCATTTGAACTGCCGACCTTGCGGTTAGCAGTCCAGTGTTTATTTTACAGCACCACACCAGGAGTCCAGGAATTATTTAAATTACTTAAAATCAGTTTCAAAGGAGCCCTAGTGGTGCTGTAGGATAAGTACTGGACTGCTAAACACGAGGTCTGCAGTTCAAACCCAACAACCACTCCATGGGAGAAAGATAAGGCTTTATCTTTAAAAGCCTTTATCTTTAAAAAAATCTTTAAAAGATTTAAAGCCTCAGAACCCCTATGCAGGGTCGTTATGAGCTGGAACCAACTCCAAGGCTGTGTGTTTGGTGGATTAATCAGTTTCAAGCTTCACATGGCTGGTTGGGTTGGGCTCTGTGGTTACTAACACTCTTAGTCTCTACAGCTTGCCAACCTAATTGTAAGTCTCCCTACGAGATGCTGAGGAGGGTGCTGCTCAGAGATTCAGGGACCACAGCTTCACCCGGTCCAACTGCCCCAAAGGCTCAGGGACCCGTTTTAGCACACCCTGAGCCGATTTGATAGTATCAGTTTAGGAATCTCTGCCCTAAACAAAGCTCTGTGTAATAAGAAGAGCAGATTTCAAGAAAGCAACAGAGAACTAGGTTTGAAAACCAGTTTTGCCACTTAACAATCTATGTGATCTTCAGCCAGTTGCTTAACTTCAGAGTCCCAGCCTGCTCAACTGTAAAAAGACAAAGCTAATATCCACCTTGTGAGCTATGAGAATGAAATACCATATAGTAGGTATTTAATAAAGATTAGCTCTCTTCCCTCCCAGTCCTGAAAATCTACTAGCCAGTTGTCTTGTTTACCTACTGCCAATCAACTGGTTTGACAGGTTTCCTCAATCAGGTGGCTGTGCTCCCAGGACAGGGCTGTGTCAGCTCAGACAAGGACTGTCACTAGAGTTGAGTAAGACTGTAGTAAATGCAGTGTGCTGGGGATAAGACAACCTTCCCTCCAAGAACTCCCTCCCTGGTCCCAACCCTGTCAATGTTCCTTTTGTAAAACACAGAAACCTTCTTCAAATCTGACAGCTGCCACCTGCACAAATAATTCAGGGATGTAATTTTGTAACTGAATACAAACCCTGCAAGCTGAAAAGTTTGAAGTCCAAAATAATCCCTTTGACCTTCTGCCTAAACACTCACTAATCACTTTTTAATTTGTAGTTTATTTCCTCTCTCGGTGCTATCCTTATAGGCTACGTTTTCATTTGAGAATTATCCAGGGAGTAAATGGTGTTACACAACACCTGATTAAAGTAGGAGGCAAACGTCTTTCCCAGACATTCAAGGCTGGGGCCATGCTTCACCGAGTTTCCAACTGGCACTGGGTGGCAAGTAAGTGAAGGAGAGCAAAGTCTGCTTTGAAGGAGGAAACTCCTCACTGAGAGACTTATGAGTTACAGAAAGTAATAAGATGTGGTCCCTGCCCTTCAAGAATGCAGACTCTGGGGACAACTACCCATAATGCAATGTCGCAGGAACTGCCATAGAGACATTTCTGAAGTGTTCTGGGAGGACAGTGCACACCCTTCAGCCCGTGACCTGGCTGACTGTAGGCATGCACTACCTGTTTATTAACTAGTCTAATAAATGTGTATCAAAGATTCCATGCTGCCATTTGAATGTCAATGATGTATTTAGAGCCATACCAAAAAATTCCAAAACTGGAAATTTTTCCACCCAAGAAGTGAACAAACTGCTGCTGTATTTCATCCTCAACCCTCCTCAACTGTTAACTTTGAGGGAAAATGAGAGAAGTTGTTTGAGGAAGCCCGTGTAAATCTTAGTGTCTAGATACTGAAAAGATGCAATGAATTATATCTGTTGTTCAATCCACCGAATTTCCTTATATGGGGGGAAAGATTTCTACTTTAATCTCTATTTAGGATTACTGTAAGAGAAAATAAATTAAAGCGTAAGTGGAGGGGGTCATTCTACTTTGATTGTCTGCTGTAGAAAATTAGCCAACCTTTCAGACGAGTCCCTGGATACCCAAACAGTTAAACGCTCTACTACTAACTGAAAAGATTGCCTGTTCGAATCCACCCGGAGGCATCTTGGAAGAAAGACCTGGCAATCTGCTTCCAAAATGTCACAGCCTTAACAACCCTATGAAGTGCACTTCTAGTCTGAAATACTTGAATTAAGAGTGTGCCGAGTTGGAATTGACTCCATGGCTTGCTTTTTGGTTTTCACCTATAGAATAATGGGAGACTCAGATGGTCTGAGTTGGGTCAGTTAATATTGGTTCAGTGAAGCAATGTGTGACATGAATAAGATAACCACACTAGTCTGGGAGAATTCATTCAGTTTTTGTTGACATGGTAACCTAAAAAGTACATGTTGTTATTGTTAAGTCCATCCCAACTCATAAGGTTTCAGAGGGAACTAACTGGTGGGACTGCACTGCTGACCTTGTGGTCCGAAGTCCAGTGCTGATCATACAGTACCACACCAAAAGTCCAAAAAGCAAACAGTCATTAACAGCACTTGATAACTTGTAGCCATCAGTCTTAGTTCTGCTGCTAACAAACTCCTTACAGAAAGTTCCGGTTTGCTCTTTTTACCAGATGCCTCATGTTGTTTTAAGTGCCATCAAATCAGTTCTGACTCAGAGTGACCCTGTAGAAGGTTTCCAAGGGGCAGCTGCTAGGTTTGAACTGCAGACCTGTGGTTTGCAGTCTAGTGGTGATCCTACAGCACCATACCAGGTTGTTGGTGTTAAGTACCATAGGGTCGGTTCCGACCCATAGCGACCCTGTACAGGGTTTCCAAGGAGCAACTGGTGAGTTTGAATCACCACCCTTGCAGTTCAAACAGACCTTGCGGTCAAGTGCTTATGCTAAAGCACCACACCAAGACTCCAAGAGTCATAGGCCTTTCAAATTCAAGAGTTTTTAGCTTTATCTAATGGAGTCCTGGTGTGGCGCTGTGGGCTAATGCCTCAGACTGCAAAGTCATTTGAACTGCAAGGTCGGTGGCTCAAGCTCACCAGCTGCTCCTTGGAAACCCTATACGGGGTCGCTATGGGTCAGAATCGACTTGAAGCACTTAACAACAACAACAAAAAGGAGTGGGGGTAAAAAAAAAACAAATGAAGGGCTTCCTTTGCAAGGCATCCTTATAGGAAAGCTGAGCATCACCACCTGCCTCCTGTTTGATCAGGGATAACCGAAGAGCGATTTTTCTCCCAAGTTCATCAAGGCAGACTGGCCAGAGCTATAACCTCCACAGTTGGAAGGTGCTCATTTAAAAGAAGATCTACAGAAAACATCCCCAAATCTGCAAACTAAATGATGGTCAGCTCTGGGTTCTTTAAAATAAATTGTTGTGTTGTTGTTAAATGCCGAGTCATTTCCGACTCACAGTGATCCAGTATAAGGTTTCTGAAGAGTGACTGGAGGGTTTGAACCACTGATCTGCGGTCAGTGCTTTATCCTACAGTGCCACACCAGGACACCAAATGATTGGGGATTTAAATCCGGGACCTCTCACACCCTACACGAGAATCATACCCCTAGACCAATGTTGTTGTTGTTGTTAAGTACCATGGAGTAGGTTCCGACTCACAGCGACCCTGTACAGGGTTTCCGAGGCTGTAAATCTTTAAGGGAGCAGAAAGCCTCATCTTTCTCCCACGGAACAGCTAGTAGTTTCGAACTGCCGACCTTGAGGTTAGCAGCCGCATTCGTAGCTACTACACTAAAAGAGCTCCTTCTAGACCAATGAGCCACTCTTAAAAAAAATGTTGTTGTTGTTAAGTGCCATCAAGTCAGTTCCAACTCATAGCGGCCCTACTGGGTTTCCAGGGAGCAGCTGGTGGGTTCGAACTGCCAATCTTGTGGTTCATAGTCTAGTGCTGATCCTACAGCATCAGGCATCAGCAAAAACAGGGGTAAGAGTGGGGATTAAAATTGAGCTATTGTTGCAAACGGAGTCCTGGTATGGCGCTGTAGAATAATGTACTGGGCTGCAAGGTCAGTTTGGACCGCAAGGTCGGTGGTTCAAACCCACCAGCCGGAAATTCTATACAGGGTCACTATAAGTTGGAACCGACTCGATGGCACTTAAGAACAACTGCTGCAATCTATTTTAGGTCCTTTAGAGTTGTATCTCATTTTTCTTTCCAGGAATAGTCATTTCCAGGTAAGCAGCAGAAGGTTGATTTTACAAAGACTGGAACTGAAGGTCACAGACAAAGTCATAGAACCAAAGAGCAGCAGAGTACGGGGATGACACTGGATCCGGTCGTCTTTTCATGGTTCTGTGTAGCCTTCACACCTAGCTATCTTTTGGTGCCTTTGACTGGAACTGAGAAGAGGGAGCCTCTGATGAACTGGCCTGCCCTCTCCCTGTAGACTGAAGTCCAGGCACTCTGAGGCCACCCTCCGTTGCTTTGGCAGAGTTGCCTCTCCCCCACCAGGATGAGGATAACAAAGTGTGGGCATTCAGATACACGCTGGAAAACTGGCTGCCGTCAGTAATTCCTGGGAGGTTTGCTATAGGAACCCTATTGTTCAGGGGGGGGAGGCTGTTTTGCCAAACTCCCCAGGAAGCCACTGCTCTGTGGTACATTTTTCAGCTGTTGAGAGAAAAGGGTAGTGCTGGGATGTTTCCTCAATGGTTCTAAAATCCAGGCCCGCCCATCATCCTTGCAAACCAGCAAGGAAGCAGCTTCCCTTTGAGGGACATAATGTCTAGAGTCCTTCTTCCAAACAAAACCAGAAATCTCCCCACCTTCCATTTTACAGCCTCTCAAAACATCTCAGGAAATGTGTGAACCAAGAGGAGGGAAGGCCTGGTCCAGGCCTTCTTTAAACCCCTCCTCCCATTCTGACCCCACCCACCTGACCCCGCTATTGATGTAAATGACAAAGCCCCACTGTTCTCTCTGTGGCTCTATCCCTCTATCCCTGACATACACTTTTGAAAGGGCTAAATGCCAAAGAGCGTTATTCCCCTTCACCATGGTATTGCCATGAGGGTTGCCTGGTATGTTTGTCTGAAAAATTGAAGGTTTTCATGGAAATCTCAAACCCCAATACAGCTCTTCCTTTGTGCAAATGGACTTGGAATGAAATGGAAAGATCCTCAACTGGAACCTAATTGGAAAGGTAAGAGGGAGAGTGAGCCCCTGAAATTGCTCAAAGGCTTGAGGAGTGCTTGACCACACCCTGGGGAGCCAACAGGCCGTTGTACCCGTTCACACCACCACCTCCTCCAGTCTCTCTGCCCCTCTGTATAATGTCCCTCTCTGTAATGAGCAGCCACACCTTACAATGGGGACCCTATTATAGAATGTGAGAGAGGAGGGGGTATGTACACTAGGTGTATTATCCTCAGAGGCAAACAGGTATTGCTGTGCGTGATGTACATTGCAGCAATCTGTTTCGCAGCACCAAGAAAAATAAAAAATCGTGTTCTGGACTCAGTTTTGTTTTGTTTTCTTATGGTTTGGAGTCAGCAAACCAAGTCCCTCCCACCTCTGCAGGTCAGAGCAGTGTGACACTAGACTAGGGAATTCTCAGGGCCTCAGTTTCCCCATCTGCACAGCAGGTCATAAAGTCTCCAAGGGCTATGGTGAGGATTTCCTGAGGTGATGTGTTAAGAGTAGGTACACATTAAAGTTTCTTCCTTCTATGCCACAAAAGCACCAGGAATGTGAGGGGAAGAATGAGGCAGACTCCTGGGAATAGTACAGAATCCATGAGAAATACCCTCGCCTATCCCTCCAAGAGTAAAACTGCCTATGTGGGCTCCTGCTTGTCCATCAAGATGACAGAATGAGTCTTGAGGAATTAATTATTCAACAAACTCACCCTTCACAAATTCCATCCAAACGTTTGTTTGATGCCTTTCAGTACACTTACTATGCAAAATACTGAAAGGGCAGTGCACTTCAAAAGCCTCACAAAAACCCAGGCCTGGGTTTGGCAGGCGCTCCTCAGCCACTGGGTTTTTCTGTGTGTGGTTTATAATAACATGCAGATCCGATGCCAAGTCCTAATCTATTAAGGGACTGCCAATTAGCAGGAGGCTTAGAGCTGCAGGTTTGAGAACTGGTGAGCAGGTCTAATTAGGGTTGCAAATCACTGCTCTCCCTTACCACTCTCAGTCTGACACAAGGTATAGAGGCTGATTGTTCTACATCCATCCTTCTGTATTCCTTATACCCATTGTGTTCTCTCTCGCTCTCTTTTATCCTTGACTACTTTTTTCTCTTCAGGTCTCAGGCCTGAAGGTTAGTGCTCATTTTCACATCTGCCTTTGAGAAGATTATCTTCTGAATGGACGTTCTCAAATTTGGCCAATCATTAACATTATCAGGGACACTTATTAAAAATCAGATTCCGGGTCAGACGCAGGCTTCATCAAAATCATCAGAATCAGAGGGAAAAGCCTGACAAATTTATATTTAACAACAGCCTCAGATAATCTATGCTAATGTTATTTGGGGATCGTTGTTCTAAGAAAGTAGTTAATAGCATAAAATTTCATTTTGGAATGGATGGGCTTGCTTTTAAATTGAGATATGATATACATAAAACCTAATTTATATGTGCATAGCCAAATCAAACTCACTGCCATCAAGTGGAGTCTGACTCCTAGCAACCCTATAGAGGGTTGCATGGCTGCAAATCTTTACAGAAAGCTTCATCTTTCTTCCAAGGTGGGCTTGCAGTTAGGGTCACTGTTGTTGTTGTTAAGTACTATCAAGCCAGTTCTGACCTTGATCAGAGTTTCCAAGGAGTGTCTGGTGAGTTTGAACCACAAACCTTGTGGTTAGCAGTCTAGTGCTTTTCCTACAATGCCTCATACACCAAATAAACTACACTATCAAATATTTACGGAGCATCTACTGTGTGTTGGCAATGAGAAGTACAGGGTCCCTGCCCTCAAAGGTCTCTCTGTCTAATTAGTGGAGCCAGTAAAATCCCAATAGAAAAACCTGTTTTGTGAGGCTAGTCTTCCCTGGAGGGATCCTGGGAGAACTCAAACCTGCAGTTCTCATCTTGATTTCTATTTTGCTTACTTATAAACTTAGTTTTCCGATAACTTTGCCAGGACAGCCCCAAGAAAGTAAAGGAATGATTTCAGTTGCCAAACATCAGAGAGGCCTATCTTAGTAGGGGAAAAAAAATAAAGCCTGAGGAACATATGGTTTCAAGATACAGGGGAAATATGTGCCTTGAGTCTGCCTGGTCTAAAAGACAGAAACCAAAAGTGGTGAGTCAAAATGGAAAGCCCTCAGTTTTACAGCAGAAAGAGCAATGGGCTGAGTCTTAAGACCTCACAGTTGGGTTCTTGTGAGACTTGAGAACATTCCTTGCTGTCTCAGTCTCCTGATCTATTAAAGGGGAGGAGGTTTGGGCTAATTGGTCATACCCTAATGCACATTTAGCATGAACACTTCTCCTTGAGCTTCTCCAGAACACTCTCTAATGTTCTAGCACTTCTCTAAGAAATACTGGCCTCAATGACTCCTGTTGTTGTTGTTATTGTTAAATGCCGTCATGCTGTCATGTGGGTTCCAACTCACAGTGACGCTGTTCAGGGTTTCAGAAGCTTTAAATTTTTGCGGGAGTAGAAAGCCTCATCTTTCTCCTGCAGAGTGGCTAGCAGGCTCGAACCTCGGACCTCAAAGTTCACAGTCCATTGCTTATTGTATAAAACCACTTTGCTTTCCTTGTTGTTGTTGTCGTTAAGTGCCATAGAGTCGGTTCTGACTCATAAAACCCTGTATAGGGTTTCTGAGAAGCGGCTGGTTCCGAGAACTGCCGACCTTGTCGTTCAAACCAACCTTGCAGTCCAGAGCATTAACCCACAGCACTACACCAGGACTCTAAAACTATGTTGTATATGTGCAGATGTGTGCTATGGTTGTCAAACAGGACTGCTTTTCTTACATGGAGGAGCTATGTTCTATTTTTTTTCTCCCCATAATGCTAGGTACACAGTAGAGAATGCATCTTGGGCAGGAAGTGACGTGGCTCTGCTGCATTTGAAGAAAGATCATTCTGTGAACCAAGTGGGAGATGGACTGGAGTCAAGGTGCTTTAGGCTACCTAGATGGTCCAGTAGGTTAAACACTCAGCGATAAACAGGTTTGGTGGTTCAAATCCACCCAGAGATGCCTCAAAAAGACTTGATCATTTACGTCAGGACAATTATAGGCAATGAAAACTCTATGGTGTGCACTTCTACTCTAAAGCAGATGGACTCACCATGAGTAGTTGGAATCCACTTGACGTCAACTGTGGAGTTGTTTTGTTTTTAAAGGCATTTTTGAGCTGATTCCTTGCTAGCTGAGTGTGACCAAACCACCTTCCCAAGGAAACCTCTTCATTTTTTAGACACATCCACATCAACCTTGAATGAGGTGTATTAAGACCTCTCACAGCTATGAAGGCACTCTACATTCTAGACAATACTACTCAAATAACACTACCTGCTCTCCAGGAACATCTCTGGCTGTTTCCCTCTTTGCTTCAAACATGTCTCTGAAAATGATTGTTACTGTTCCCCTATCCAAACGCTCTCAAATTATCTTAACACATAGCACTATTCAGTAGCATACTTGCATGGAGAAACAGCTGGAAAATCTGCCTATATGTTTATACCTATAATTACAAATAGGAGCACTGTTGTTGCTAAGTACTACTGAGTTGGTTCGAACTCATAGCTACACTTATAGGGTTTCCTGTGGGTTTTTTTTCAAGTTTTTATTGTGAATTAAGTGATAGTTTACATGGGAGAATATCAGCTTTACATTCATCCTATCATATTTCATTTCATTGCAATGCCTACAATCTCCTCCATGCATCATCATTCAGCATTTACTCCCATTACCTCTGGTTTTTTTTTTTTTTTTGGATGTACACCAAAGCACTCAGGGATGCTCACTCTGCAAGCACACCTCCCAGAGTCCCCAGCCACCCCATCTGGCTCCGTCATCCTCTCTGTCTCCATCTCTAGCGACACTGTTTCTCTGGATAGGGTCCCGCACTGCATTCTTCTCCCTGGATGGTCCCAAGGTCATCCGTTCCTAAACTGCAGGATAACCACTCCACTCCTTTTGTTACGAAAGTTCTACCTTTGCAACATTCACAATCAGTCTTGATAGTACCTTTTCACTATTGAACCACAAGAGTCTTATTCCCATCTCCTTTCACAAGCCCCATCTAGACAGGTTGGGACCCACTCAGTGGAGATCCTGTATATGGCTTTCAAGGAGCAGATGGTGGGTTTGAACCACCGACTTAGCTGCTAGCAGTCCAGTGCTTATCCTACAGCACCGCAGGTGCATGTCTTTGTTGTTGTTGTTAAGTGCTGTCGAGTCAGTTCCAACTAATAGTGACCCTGTCTGTATAGGAGTCCTGGTGGGGCACTGTGGGTTAAGACGCTTGACTGCAAAGTCAGTTTGAACTGCAAGGCTGGCAGTTCACATTCACCAGCCGCTCCTCAGAAATGCTATACAGGGTTACTATGGGTCAGAACCAACTCAACAGCACTTAACAACAGCAACAACATAGGAGCATAATATAGTTCAAAACGTGTAGATTTGAGATTCTAGTCTCCACCTTAAACAAACCAGTTAACCTTTCACATTGATGTGGGGAGGAATCAGAGTCTATGAATATGTGTTGTACAATATATGATATAACAGAGAAATTTTAAGTTTTACAGCTAGGGTTTCAGTTCATACATGCATGGGTTTATTAAACAAACTGCTTAAACATGTCATTGGAATCAGTGAATATCTGCAGACAAATTCTCTTGTCTTAGTATTCCCCTTAAAAACAAAAGATCCAATCAAACCAGTAACTTCTGATTCAAGGCAGAGAGGTCAATTCAAAAGGCTATGTATGTATGACAACTGTTTGGGGGGACTTCAAAAGGGCAATCTTGATGGATTTTCTTGAAGGATACAGGGGGTGATTAGGAAAAAGTTTTAGGAATATTGAGAATAGATCGGTGAGAAAAAGACCAGGAAATTCGCAATAGTATGAGAAAAGTGTTTCAAATACAAATGTTTTTCAGTGTTTGTGGGGTTGACGCAGCACCAGGCCATGTTTCATCCTGTTGTGCATAGAGTCGCTATGAGTCGGTATTGACTCGATGGCACCTACCACCACAATGTAATGAAATGGCTGGAACTGCAATTTTCTTGCCAGGGCCAGACTAAATGATTTCTCGTGCCTTATACAGCTCACAGGCCGGACGCCCCCCAGTCCTGGTCTAATCTCTTGGGCTCCACAGCTTTACCACAGACTTTGTCTTCCTCGTGCAACTAGACACCCTGGAGACCATGGAGTGGCTGGTGATGTTAGCTGGTTACTGTTATACTGGTTCTAGTCTTCCAAGGAGCCTTTTAATGTACGTGTATATATGTGTGCATGATTTTTCCATATTCACTTATCCAAGAGAACAAGAACAAAAAAACTAAAAGAAAGAATCTATTTTAAAAATAAAATGGAGAAACAGAGAAAAACTGATAATCAACACCTAACAGTGCCTGGTTTGGCAATGGGCAGTGGTCTAATGACCAGGGAGATGTGGAGATGCCACGGAGTCTACGAGATCCCTGCATTCTCTAATATTTTCAAATCATAATACAACAATCCGTGTAAAAGGCTTAACAATAATGAGTTTTAATTAAGGAGCTCTGGTAGCATAGTGGTTACGAATCTGACTGCGAACCCCAAAGTCAGCAGTTTGAAACTACCAGCGGTTCTGCGGGAAAAAGATGAGGTGTTCTGCTCCCGTAAAGATTTACAGCCTCAGAAACCCTGTACAGGGATACTGTGAGTCAGAACCAACTCCATGGCACTTAACAACAACATTATACTATACTGAACCTGGTTTAAAAATAACATAATGATACAGGTTCTAACTGGTCAAAATCAGTTAAATTTAGCAATTGTTAAGTTAAGTGCTGTCGAGTCGGTTCCGACCCATAGAGACCCTGTACAGGGTTTCCGAGGCTGTAAATCTTTACGAGAGTAGAAAGCCTGATCTTTCTCCCGCGGAGCAGCTGGTAGTTTCGAACCGCTGACCTTAAGGTTCGCAGCTCGATTCGTAACCACTACGCTCAACAACCAAATTCAAGTCTAGTAAGATTTTTTTTTTTTTCCAGAATCAAGTATTTCAATTCATGGATAGGAAACAGGATATGATTTCAGCATCAGCTAGGCCTAAACTCAAATCTCAAACTACTTGGCTTGGTCCTCAATTTCCTTACATATAAATGTGGGGGACAATAGTACCGACCCTAGAGAGTTGTTTTGACTTGGAGGTGGGGGTGGGGAAGGGAAACAAATGAATGAGAGTGAAAGAAAAACCTATGTATTATTAAAAGATAATATTTAATTCTGAATGATACTAAAAGATCAAGAATTTACAAAATTATTTTAACAAACTTCTTCAATTTGAAATTGATCAAATATGCAATCAAGATGTATTGATCATTACTGGTGATTGGAATGTAAAGGTTGGGAGCAAAAAGGAAGGATCAGTAGTTGAACAATATGGCCTTGGTGATAGAAATGATGCTGGAGATAGCATAATAGAATTCTGCAAAATCAATGACTTGTTCATTTCAAATACCTTCTTTAAACAGCATAAGAGATGACTATACACATGGACCTCGCCAGATGGAAACTGACTACAGAAATCAAATTGACTACATCTGTGGAAAGAGATGATGGAAGAGCTCCATATCATCAGTCAAAACAAGGCCAGGGGCAGACTGTGGAATAGATCATCAATTGCTCATATGCAAATTCAAACTGAAGCTGAAGAAAATGAAAACAAGTCCACGAGATCTTGACTATATCCCACCTAAATTTAGAAATCATTTGATGAACAGACTTGATACATTAAATACTAAAAACCAAAACAGTTGTGGGATGACATCAAGAACACCATACGTGAAGAAAGCAAAAAGTCATTAAGAAGACAAGAAAGAAGGAAAAGGTCAAAATCGATGTCAAAAGAAACACTGAAACTTGCACTCTAGTATAGAGATGACAAAGCAAATGGAAAAAATGAGGAGGTTAAAGAGCATTTCAAAGATCATTTCAAAGATCAGCTCGAGAAGATAAACCCAAATATTACAACAAAATGTGCAAAGATCTGGAGTAAGTAAACCAAAAAGGAAGAACACGCTCAGCATTTCTCAAGCTGGGGGAACTGAAGAAAAAATTCAAGCCTTGACTTTCATTATTGAAAGATTTCTCTGGACAAATTTTTGAATGATGCAGAAAGCATCAAGAGAAGTTGGAAGGAATACACAGAGTCACTGTACCAAAAGGAAATGGCTGATATTCAACCATTTCAAGAGGACATACGATCAAGAAGAGCCAATGATACTGAAGGAAGAAATCCAAGGTGCATTGAAGGAACTGGCAAAGAACAAGGCACCAGGAATTGATGGAATAAAAACTGAAATCTTTCAAGAAAGTAAGGTGGCACAAGAGGCACTCACTCATCTCTGCCAAGATAATTTGGAAAACAACTATCTGGCCAACTGATTGGAAGAGATCCATATTTGTGCCCGTTCCAAAGAGAGGTGATCCAACAGAATGCAGAAATCATCAGACAATCTCTTTGATATCCCATGCAAGTAAAGGCAATCTCTTTGATATCCCATGCGAGTAAAGTCCTGAGGTTGTCAAGGACTTCATTCTTCTTGGATCAACTATCAACACTCACAGAAGCAGCAGTCAAGA
Source organism: Chrysochloris asiatica (assembly GCF_000296735.1). Lineage (NCBI taxonomy): Eukaryota > Metazoa > Chordata > Mammalia > Afrosoricida > Chrysochloridae > Chrysochloris > Chrysochloris asiatica. The sequence continues at coordinate 23,842,662 of NW_006408544.1, forward strand.
AATAAAACGACATATTGCATTAGGGAAATCTGCTGCAGAAAACCTTTTTAAAGTGTGGAAAAGCAAGATGTCAGCTTGAGGACTAAGGTGCACCTGACCAAACCCATGGTATTTTCAGTAACCTCATATGTATGTGAAAGTTGGACAGTGAATAAGGAAGACCACAGAAGAATTGATGCTTTTGAGTTATGGTGTTGGAGGAGAAGATTGAAAGTACCATGGGCTTCCCATAGAACCAACAGATCTGTGTTGGAAGAAGTGCAGCCAGAGTGCTCCTTGGAAGCCAAGATGGCCAAACTTCATCTCTCATACTTTGGACATATTGTCAGGAGGGACAAGTTGCTGGAGAAGGATATCGTGTTTGGTAGGGTTGAGGGTCAGAGAAAAAGAGGAAGACCCCTTGCGAGACAGATTGGCCAAGTAGCAGCATCAATGGGCTCAAGTGTGGCAACAATAGTGAGGTTGGCCCAGGATCAGGAAGAGTTTCATTCTGCTGTGATAGGGTCGCTATGGGTCGGTACCGACTTGATGGCACCTGACAACAACAACAATGGGAAACAAATTTACCATTAAGGAAAAATGGTCAAACAAACATATGCTTAAAAAAACAAACAAACATATGCTTGTGTCAAAAATGACTTGGGATTATTTTTGTTGTTGTTGTTGTGTGTCTTTTTTTTAATTCAGTCTTCACTGATCAGCTTATGTGTACCAGACCCAGAGCTAGGCACCTGTTACTGTTGTTGTTAAGTGCCGTCAAGTCATTTCGTATTCATTGGGACCCTGTATAGAGTTTCCAAGACTGTAAATCTTTGCAGTTGCCCTTATCTTTCTCCCCTGGAGTGGCTGGTAGGCTCTATCTGCCAAGCTCGTGGTTTGCTGTTCAGCTTACCCTACGGAGCCACCGCGCTCCCAGATTTCACATTAAGGTTCTACATAAACCTATTCTACTTGTCCATAACTCTCCAAATACACATAAAAATATAGTATGTTCTCCTAATTTTAATCTCCTACTAAAACAATCTAATTCAAAGAGAAAGAACCTATGTGTTATCTAAAAACACATCTGAAAGCTTCTTCTAAATGTGGTCATTCAGCAACCCAGTAAGTCATTGTAGTCATTGTAACCCACCCAACAACACCCCCAACCCCAACCCCCACCCCACCCCACCCCCGCCCTCAGTGTGAATCCAAAGAGGAGGAAAAGCTACTGCTACATCTCAGAACAGCCAGCTAGGCTGTTCAAGATTCAAGGCCTTGGAACCAACCTCTGAGTTCAAGTAGGCTTTTATTTGCCAATCAGGCATATGTCTCATGACTCTACCCTGACACATAAATACTGCTCCAAGATAGAGACTAGGCAAGTATGGATTCTCAACTGTTGGAAATCACACAACATACATGGAATCCATGACGGATGTACATTCCAGGCATATTTCAAAGCTGTAAAGCTACGATTCTTGAATATTGCCCTTTCATGCTCCACATATCGGAACCCACACATTTCCAAATGTGGGTTTATGAAGATCCAAAGCTACTTCTCCTATTGTAATAGTGCTCAGTGTCTCTCACTGCCTAAAGTTCTGTTGTCAACGGTTCTGCCATATCCACCCCCGCCCTGCTGCAGCCACGTGCCCTACCCCACAATCTCACCAAGCAGTTGGCAGAGACAGGACTTACCTGATCATGAACTTTTTTGCTTAATAGTTGAAATTTGTTGTTGTTTAGTGCTATCATGTCTATTTCAACCCATAGCGATCCTGTATAATGTTTTTGAGTAGCAGCTGGTGATCTTGAACCGTCAACTTGCAGTTCACACCGACCTCACAGTCCAGCATATTAATACACAGTGCCATACCAGGACTCCTAGCTGAAGTTTAGATACATAAAAATGATAATAGGCTACCCCAAATTTCCTTGAGTACATACAAGGAGGCTTCAAAATATTAATGGAAAAATGGATTTAAAAATAATGGAATTATTTTCCTCTAATATTTGTCTCTTCCCATATTCATTGCCCTTTATCTAACTGAACTGGCCAAGCTGTCCTCTTTCAGTTTTTGTTGTTGTTTTTATTTAATGTTTTATTGTGAATGATGTGATAGTCTACATGGGAGAACATTAGCTTTACATTCATCCTATTGTGTATTGTTTCATTGCCATGGTTACAGTCCCCTCCATGCATCATCAACCACCCAAAGCATATACCCTGCAAGACTGTCCCCCTGGTCATCAGCGCACAGCCTCTCTCCCTCTCTGGGTCTAGAGTCCCCAGTTGTTCCATCTTTCCACATCATTGTCTCTGCCTCCATCTCTGGTGTCTCTTCTTCTCTGGGTAGACTCTCGCTCTCTGCTCTTCTCCCTTAATGGTCCCAGGGACTTCCGCTCCTGGACTGCAAAGTCAACCACGCCCCTCCTTTTGCTACAAAACATCTACGTTTACATTTCCATCTGTTGATCAGTTTTGCTGCTGTTTGCAGTACCTGTGAAAATGAGTATTACAAGTTTCACTTTAGGGAAAGTCAAACTTAAAAACTGGTTTGCGATGGACTTGGAGGTTAGGATATGATGGCAAGTACACTCACGCATATTCAGAAAGACTGTCTCCTTCATTTCAAATCTTCGAGTGTTGGTCCGCTACACTGTGAGTTCCCTACATGGTGTTGTTAAGTGCCAGAGAGTCAGTTCCAGCTCATAGGAGTGGCTGATGGATTTGATCCACCAACCTTTCATTTAGCAGTTCATTGCTTATCCTATAACACCACACCAGGAAGCCACAGTTATGCAGTGAAAAAAGACAGTTCCTACTCAAAGAACTCGGAAAATGTTGGGCTGCTGTTGTTGCTAAGTGATGTAAAGTTGGTTCCAACTCACAGAGACCTTGTATAGGGTTTCTTTCCAAGGAACAGCTGGTGAGTGTGAACCCATGACCTGTGGTTCAAACCGACTTTGCAGTCCAGTATTTTATCCCACAGCGCCACATCAGAGAGTAGGAACTCTCTTTTTGACTGCAATAACTATCAATCTAGCATATATCAAGAGCTCAATAAATGTTGTTTCATTAAGTGGGTGAATGAATGTATTAATGAGCAGAGTTGGTTTGGACCTTGAAGGAATAACATCAACCATCAGACATCCTTAATCAGAATGGTATGGTCCATATACATACCTTCCTAGTTCATTTTTCCTTCTTTTCTCCTCCAAGACATGCAATGTTGACAAGTCCGCGTTTTATAGACATGTTAATTAAACAGACAGTGGAAAGATAATAGCTTCTAAAACCAACTTTCCAGGGTTTTGAACTAAACCCACACCGTATGAAGAAACTTTATACTTCCTTCGTCGATCTCAGAGTCCGTCTTCTCTTCAAGTGGTGCTTTTCCAATCCCACATTGCTCTGTGTTGAAGCCAAGCCCCAGTTTCTCGCCTCAAAAGGCCCTTTGTTTGGACTCTCTTTCCAAATCAGCGTATCCTGAGCTTGAACCCCCAGTGCTTTTGAGAACTCTGATGCCTTGGCAGCAAAAGGCTTTGCCAGCAGGTCTGTGGTTCTTAACAGCTTTCAGAAACCTCAATGTGAGGCCATGTCTATGGCTAAGAAACCCTTTTCATGGGTGGGGGGGAGAAAGAGTATTATTTTAAGAGTTGCAAAAACAACTTCAAATTGACTCTTTAGTATTTAATTGCTACCAGAAGACTGAGGACTTGTTGTTCTCTTATATTTAATTAAGATAGTTTTAATCAACTTTAAATGATATTGGTTAGTATGCTTTCTGCTTAATCTCTCAGGCTGATTTTGCCTCAGAACAGTGAAATGCATTAAAGGTGAATTTCCCTCCCAGTTGGAAAATGACTTCAGCAGAAGCAGTTAGAAAAGAAGCTACATCTAAGCAGCTTAGATGGCTCTCTGGAAAAACTCCAAAGTTACCTTTCAAAGATCAGATCAACCATGTCTAACCCATGCTTTTCACACTCTAAAAACCAATGCCCATCCTGATCATAAACCCTGCTCCATGAGGTTTTCTCTGCTTTTACCTTTATTGAAGCAGATTGCTACATCTTTCTCCCGCAGAGCCACTGGTGGGTTCAAACCACAAACTACTGTCTGCCAGGAATCTTCCACCTGAATCTCATGACATCCAACAAGGGAGGAATTACTATCTCCACTTTACAAATGAGGTAAAGATGTTTACAGAGGTTGCAACTCTTGTCTCAGAGATTATAAAACTAGCGAATATTGGAGGATAGCTAAGATTTGAACTCAGCGTCTTTCCGCTGAGCCAAACTGCCTCTCAAAGTGTTAACACTGCACAACTCTGACTTACATTTTGGAAATTTGTCATGGTAATCTCTTCATCTCTCCTGTTGTGTCTGGATGTATGGTGGATCAGCAATTCAATACATTTTAAAAGCTCTAATTCCAAGCACTGTCCTAGGTGTTGAGTCGTTTATATTTGATGACATCTACAGATTTTGACAGGAGCATGGGGGAGGGTTGACAATGCTTGAATGCTTGCCGTCCACGCAGAAAACCCAGGTTCTATTCTGGCCAAAGTACCTCAGGCATGACCATCAGTTACCTATCATTGGAGGCTCAGCATGTTGCTTTGATGCTAAACAGTTTCAGCAGAGCTTCCACACTCAGACATACTAAGAAAAAGGATGGATGATCTGCCTCTGAAAGATCAGTCAATGAAAACCCTATGGAACAATGGTTTAATTCCATTGTGCATGGGGTTGCCATAAATTGTGGGCCAACTCAGTGGTACTTGACAACAGCAATATAGATCTACAAGTTCCTGAGCAATGCAAATGGTTAACAAGCTTGGATGCTAACCCATAAGTTAAAGGTTTGAGCCATCAATGTTTTGGCTGGTAGTCTAGCACTTAATCACTGGTACCACCCAGGGACCAAAACTGGAGGAGAGGGAAGTAAAAAAGTATAAAGATCTCCCCCTCCCCCTTATTTGTTGCTGAAAATGTACACAGCAAAATATATAGCAATTCAGCAGTTTCTTCATGTACATTTCACTGAAAACAATTACACTCCGAGTTGTGCACTATTCTCATCCTCCTTATCTAAGTCAAAAACAAACTCACTGGGCCTTAAATTTAATCTCTGACCCCTTGAGTTGCTGTTACAACCACAGACTGGATCTGCACTAAGAAACAATGGTGTCGGAAGGTTGAGCCCTGGATGGGATAAATGGTTTCAAAGGCCAAGTCTTGAACAAAGACATATAAACCTGTCTGAAGTTCATATCTAATATTTAAATTTTCTCAGTCTCAGTTTTGTAATCTGTCAAACAGGGGCAATATATCCATGAAAATACTGTGCAGAAACTCAATGCAGGCAATTCTAATCTATTACATGGGGTTGCTGTAAGTCAGAATCCACTTGTCACCTAACAACAATAAACATATAGAAGCTATCACGGTTGGCACAAGTTCAGTTTCTAGACCAAATCCAAAACACCAAATGAATGCAAAAGTAAACTTAAAACACCTAGCTGTGTTAAGTTAGCTGCATACTACCAAGTCATGTATATCAGTTAATACTTTAGTATGGGGCTATTACAAAATCTAGCAAGTAAAGTGTTTTTTGTTGTTGTTCTATTTCATAACAGAAAATATATCTTAAGCAGCCAAGGTTTGGCTTTATAATTATACTTAATAATAATGCAAGTATTTATAGAAACAGAGACATTGCATTAGTGGCTACCCCAGGGTTGCAAAATTTTATTTCTCTTGTGTCTCTTGTCTGTTTTTCCTAAAATGACTTTGTATTTACATTTTTTCAGTAAGGGTATTTGAGTATCTATTATATACACGGAACTCATACCCTTTTAACCCAAAACTATAAAATACTATAATACGAACCCGAGAGTGTTTCATAAGAAAGGTCATAAGACAAGATGTTAAGAGAATCCAAGCCAAGCAAACCAAACCAAATTGTTACCATGGAGTCAAGTCCTATCATGGGACCCGACAGGACAGAACTACAGCAAATGTCATGAGGTGATATTGAGTAAAACATACCAAGGAAAAAGGCCATGGTGGAAACGTGTCTGGCAGAGTCTCAGAATGGGGACGTCAGGGACCAAGGTGTTGCGTGGGGATTGGATGGAAGAGGAGGGAACCAAGGGAACGGAGAACAGAAAGAGCTGAGGATGAAAGGGTTGGCTGGGGCCAAATTTTGAAGGGTCTCAAATGCAATATTAACAAGTTTATTCTGTAGTTGACAAGAAGTCAGAGAACTCATGTTCTGAAAAGAAGGGCCCTATGTAATCAGAATTGCAAAAAAATAACTCCTGAATAGTCTTTGTATAAAGCATATATGGGAGGAAGACTATCACTCTAGAAATGAAATCTGTAAAGAAATTTTTTCCAGATTTGGGTGAAAGATGGCATGGGCTTCAAATAGGGTGGAGCTAGGGGAAATGGAGAGGAGAAAGTGAATTAAGAAGGCAAATTACATATTATATATATATAAGCACATTGATTTACCTTGACGCACTCAATCCACATTTTATTTTTGAATAATGCTATCATTGCTGTCTAAAACATCCCAAAATAATATTCTGGAATCAATTTCATTTTACTAAAGATTTTTTTTTTCCCTTTTCTATACCATATTTTGGGAGCATGGTGGCTATGTAGGATAAGCACTGGATTGCAACCCAACAGTTGGAGCCCACCTGCCACTCCATGAGAGAAAGATGAGACTTTCAGTGCCTGAAAGATTTACAGCTTTGGAAATAATATACAGGGTTGTTAGGTGTCAGAACTGCCTTGATAGTACTTAAAAACAACAACAAACAACAACATATAAGCATGTTAAGTGCTGTAGAATCTGTTTGGACTCACAGCAACCAAGTTTAGGGTTTCTAAGAAGTGGCTAATGAGTTTGAACTGCTTATCTTATGGTTCAAACAGACCTATGGTCAAGTGCTTATCCTATAGAGCCATTGTTGTTGTTGTTATGTGCCATCGAGTCGGTTCCGACCCATAGCGACCCTGTATAAGGTTTCCGAGGGTGTAAATCTTTACGGGAGTAGAAAGCCTCATCTTTCTCCCGCGGTGAAGCTGGTAGTTTCGAACTGCTGACCTTAAGGTTCGCAGCCCGATTCGTAACCACTACGCTACCAGACCAGGAGATATATATATATACATACATACATATATATATGTTGTTGTTGAGTGCTGTCCAGTAGGTTTCAAACCGTAGCGACACTGTGTGCATTAAGCCACAGAACTACACCAGGACTCTCTCTTTAGATAGATAGATAGATAGATAGATAGATAGATAGATAGATAGATAGATAGATAGATAGATAGATCTAGATAGATCTATATACAGATAGAGTCGGTTCCGACTCATTGCAACTCTATATAGGGTTTCCAAGGAGCAGCTGGTAGGTTTGAACTGATGATCTAGTGGTTCACAGTCTAGTGCTGATTATATAGCACCACACCAGGAGCCTATATATATGTTGTTGTTGTTGTTGTTGTTGTTGTTGTTGAGTGTCATCAAGTCTGTTTCTACACATAGCAATACAGTATAGGGTTTCCAAGGAATGAATGGTGAGCTTAAACCTCCAACCTTGCTGTTCAAATTGACTTTGCAGTCTAGAGCATTAACCCACAGCCACACCAGGACTCCATATATGTATATAGCTAGATAGATAGATATTCACTGTACAAATATGACTCGTTTTCAAAGTGTTTTCATATGTATATGATAACATACCCCCGTTTGATCTCAGACAGGGAACAAGTCATTGTCCCATTTTATGAGAAGAAGTGACCTAGAGAAATGACCTGCTTTGCCCAAAGTCACTAGCTAATACAGGAAAGCTGGGACTGGCGCACATATCAACATCAAGCTGCCTCCAAGTTCCTGTACTTTAACATCTTCATTGAGTACTCTGGTCCAGATCCTGGCTGTTTTTTTCCATCAAAAGTTTTTATGTCCATCTTCTCTCTTCACCTGCTCTTGCAAAGCAGGATCCACCCCCTGAATGCCTTCAGATCTCCCTCGGTGTTTTGTATTTATCTGCATAAACACGGAGGGGATCCACAGGATAGACCACTGACTTTCAGGAGTGTTAGCATGTTTGGTGTTCCGAAAACAGAACGGTCAACAGCCAATGATGAACTTCCCCATAGGTCTAGGAGGTATTTCCTATGTTTCAAAGTTCACAGCAGAGGGACAGCCTTTGCTACAATGCCTGTGACCCAAGGTGCCTCTTGCTAGCTGCTCTGCATTCTAAGTGTGAAGGATCAGCACAGAATGGGCCTGCTCTGAGTCCTATTGAACTTTTCCATGGATTTGTGTTTGTCAAAGCTTCATGCCAATTCTGTCCAAAAGAGAAACGCCACAAAACTTCTTTTAGGAAAGGGAAAAAAGGCCTAATTTATACACTTGCTCTCATGCTAATCACACCACCATTCAAATCCCAGCTGAATAGGAGTCCTATAATAATAGCCTGGGAAATACACAGAGCTCTTTCCAAAGTCCAGGCTCCTTCTTCACTCAAAGTGTTGCATGCAGTTCCCTGGCTTTTAACTTCTTTGGAAAAGACTGATAAGAAGAAGGAAGAATTAACAAGACAATCTGAACTTGTTACCCCTCTGCAGAAATACATCACTCTATTTCTGTATGAAACTGGCAATGTTTTCTCTTTACCATGGCTTTTAACCTTTTCTTCTAAGGCTCTACAAAATTGGAGACGAGATGCTTTCTGATAGATTCCCATGAATGCTTAATGCATTGTTCAACTGACCAGTTCAAAGCAGATTCTAGCAAAGTACTTCCTGCAAAGACTTAGTAAAAGATCTCTGCTAGCCATTAAATTGTTCAATTATTAATACGAATACAGAGTGCTACCATCCCACCAATAAGAGTGAAGACAGACATTGCTAATTGAATCCTGAGAAAACTGAACAGAAGCCAAATTTGCTGAGGCTTCTCCTTGCTAGGACTGCTGTGAAATTCTAGTAAGTTAACAACGCATGTAAAACCCTTAGTACATTGCCTATCACAGAGTAAGTAGCTAGACTATTTATCTAAGTTCATGTCCTTCTTCTTCCAGCCTAGAGATTCTGAGTCTAATTTCTAAACTCTTAGGAATATACAAAGAAACAGGTAATATTAACCAGTGCAGAAAGTTTTAAACCACCAATAAAACCTGAACACATCACAAGGTCTGGTGATTTCATTTTCAAATTTTCTGGCTTGTTTGCTTTCTTCATGACCTCGTCACTGAAAACAGTGGTCAGCGAAAGATTCAAGTGCCAGTTGTGGTAGAAAGAGCAGAGGCTTTGGTTTGTATCATATTTGACATACCCCATGATTTCCTAGTTGCTATCCAGCCTGAATCACTTGGCCCCTATGATATAATTGTTCAGTGAAAGGAGTTATTAATAATAAATGCTTGGCTTTAACAGCTATGGCAAGCACAACTGCAAACAACCAGTTTAAGCCAAAATCAGAATTGAAGGTCCTTCAACTCCATCAATGGCCTAAGGCAAACTAAATCTAAAATCAAGACAGTTATTTTCTCTTGGCCTCTATTTTGAGTTCTGTGAACTAAGAAGTATATTTTAAATTCCCAGTCAGTACCTAGTCACTCGGCACATACACACTGTATACAGACCTTTGTAAAGCAAAAGTTCACCAAGCTTAATGGAGTCCACCATCTCGCCTATGGTGTCAGTGAGGCGCACTCTCTCCAGACAAATTTAAATGAGAAGCTAGTTGAAGAAAATACTCTAGTAAGCCAGTAACAAGGAGATCTGGTAGTGTAGTGGTTACGAATCGGGCTGCTAATCTTACGGTCAGCAGTTCGAAACTACCAGCTGTTCCGCAGGAGAAAGATGAGGCTTTCTGCTCCCATAAAGATTTACAGCCTCAGAAACCCTGTACAGGGATACTGTGAGTCAGAACCAACTCCATGGCACTTAACAACAACATTATACTATACTGAACCTGGTTTAAAAATAACATAATGATACAGGTTCTAACTGGTCAAAATCAGTTAAATTTAGCAATTGTTAAGTTAAGTGCTGTCGAGTCGGTTCCGACCCATAGAGACCCTGTACAGGGTTTCCGAGGCTGTAAATCTTTACGAGAGTAGAAAGCCTGATCTTTCTCCCGCGGAGCAGCTGGTAGTTTCGAACCGCTGACCTTAAGGTTCGCAGCTCGATTCGTAACCACTACGCTCAACAACCAAATTCAAGTCTAGTAAGATTTTTTTTTTTTTCCAGAATCAAGTATTTCAATTCATGGATAGGAAACAGGATATGATTTCAGCATCAGCTAGGCCTAAACTCAAATCTCAAACTACTTGGCTTGGTCCTCAATTTCCTTACATATAAATGTGGGGGACAATAGTACCGACCCTAGAGAGTTGTTTTGACTTGGAGGTGGGGGTGGGGAAGGGAAACAAATGAATGAGAGTGAAAGAAAAACCTATGTATTATTAAAAGATAATATTTAATTCTGAATGATACTAAAAGATCAAGAATTTACAAAATTATTTTAACAAACTTCTTCAATTTGAAATTGATCAAATATGCAATCAAGATGTATTGATCATTACTGGTGATTGGAATGTAAAGGTTGGGAGCAAAAAGGAAGGATCAGTAGTTGAACAATATGGCCTTGGTGATAGAAATGATGCTGGAGATAGCATAATAGAATTCTGCAAAATCAATGACTTGTTCATTTCAAATACCTTCTTTAAACAGCATAAGAGATGACTATACACATGGACCTCGCCAGATGGAAACTGACTACAGAAATCAAATTGACTACATCTGTGGAAAGAGATGATGGAAGAGCTCCATATCATCAGTCAAAACAAGGCCAGGGGCAGACTGTGGAATAGATCATCAATTGCTCATATGCAAATTCAAACTGAAGCTGAAGAAAATGAAAACA